>NW_009622644.1:65249-73469 GCF_000690535.1 Cariama cristata
CGAGAAAATACAAGTAACTTGGCTCATGCATTTAAAAGTATATAGAAAGCATTGGCTCATTCTGTGTGTGTTCCTGGTTCCTCTTTTAAATTATTCTCAGCATAAAGCATGTATTTACATTCAGATCAGAAGTATTCACAAGAGGCATGCAGCTGTTGAATGTGTTGCATATTGTAATTATAAAGATATATTTGTTCTTTTTTCCCTGTGAATACATTCTTGTATTGATTTGTTCTTCCTTCTGCACACCTACACTGAGGCAATGGGGAGAAGGTTGATTTTATGTGAAACAACTTTAATTGCCTTATCTCTGGGGAAGAAACACAGTCACTGAAAACCTCAGTTACAATTTTGAAACAATTTTTCCAAACAGACTTAGACTAATGATCCAAACCATTTCTCTTCTTAATTAAGACTATGATTACAGATGGTTACTGGGATACTTGGAATGTTTGGGGAAAAAAGAAAGCCTAGGAAGTTCAAAGAACAAAATGTAATATCAAGTACACATTTTTAAAATCAAATGAAAGCTATAGCTTCTGTAAATTGTTTTGGGAAAAAGAGTTATCCAGGAGATTCAAAGCCATCTAATAAGTGAAAACTGGACAAAAACTGGAGTTTTACTTTTAATCCTACAAAAAAGACCCAACCAAGAGTCAAAAGACCAAAAAAGAACCTGCTCAAGTCTCAGACTCTACAAAGAGATCTTTCTGGAACATTATGACCCTCAGGCTTGCCTCTTGTTTTCCGGGACATAAATGGAGACGAAATCCAATAGACTGAGTAGATGAGACCAATGAGGCAATCACAAGGTGTGTCAGTTGAGGATTAGCTACATGTGCACCTACTATTGGTAGGCTTTGAAGCCTCTTTTTACCTCTAGCACCTCCCTTTGAGGTAATGTTCCAAAAATTGCTCATAGGTTGGTATACTTTGGAGATGCTGTTTTGAAAAGCAGTAATGAATGTTAAGAGCTATTATGCACTCTGTTGGCTATTTTTATTGTTGCATTTTTTTTTTAGTTCTGAAATATAAGGGTCTCCAAAATTACTGCAACAATATGGATACTGTTACTACAAAGTTCTTGGTTGTTAATATAACCATTATATTTAATTTTGTTTTAGGAATAGTTAGAATATGCCAATTTAAAAAGAAAAAAAAAAAAGAAAAAAGAAGGAAAATTAAATCCTGTGTTCGACCTTACATATTGACCACTGAAGATTTGAATGCTCTACAGACATCCTGCAGTGATATTGAGTGGGGAGAGCTGTACAGAAATGCTGACAGAGAATGTTGCATCAGATAAATAGATCAATTTTCTTGGCAGAATAACATTTTTCCTTCTCTGATATGGGGCAAATGGAATTGCTGAGCTGTGTTCTCAGTTAAGATTAGATACATATTTTGAGCCTTAAGCTCCTCTCTATCAGAAGTTCATATTAATAAAACCCACAAAAGCCTCTCTTCTTTAAGTACTGCTACTCCCGCTATTAATGTGTGTGTGTCTATCTGCAAGTGTAGCATGAATGGCTCTTGCTTTTTATCCACAAAGACATGCATTCTGCTCTTTTACAGGAATGGACTGAAATGCTTCAATTCACAATGTTTGTTCTTCTGTGATTTAGATGAATACAGCACATTCATTTCCTAAACGAATGTGCAAAGATTCTCTCTCTTATACCCCCAAAGGACTGTGTTATGGTTCTCTCTCATCTCAGCATCTACCCAAGCCGGGTGTTCTTCCTTTCCCTGTCTTGGGTTTTCTGGGATTTTTTTTTTCTTTTTTTTTTTTTTAATTACCATAGACACCTCTTGGCTCAGATGGTCTAGTCTTGCATGAAAATTAGATTTTAATTAATCTCTTGCAAAAATTTCTGCCTTCTGTGGATGATGTCACATTTCCATTATCTAAGTCTTAATAACTGATTATAGCCTAATTGAATGTACTAGAGGAAAAACGACAGGATGTCAGGATATAAAGTTCATTAAGGAAAATCAATTTGCAAGGTTTTAAATTGCATTAAAGGCTACCCTTTAAATCATCTAATGTATTTCTTCCTGCTTTGGGAAGGTAAATAGGCACATTGTGGAGAAATATGTGCAAGAAGAAGTGGTAGATTTTGTGGGTAAATTAAATTGCAAATGACTGAAGATCAGACAACAATTCCATTATCAATGACAAGCTGCCAAGGTACTCAAAGAAATACTTTGCCAAGTGCCTTGTATTTTCCATTTCTTTGTCATTTAAAAATAAGTAAATCTTGCTTGTATGTTGGACGAAGATGTATCTCCTTTTACTAAAAAAGCCAATAGAGAAGGGTTAATGAATACCAACTCTATTACTTGCTCTCCAGGATGGATTTGGCAGCCCCTTCACATGCCAGACCGGACGTTTTAATCTTTTTTCAAATCTATAAACAGTAGAAGCTGCTTATAGTCATATTCTTGGCATCATCATCAGCTGGATGCATTTCAATTAGTGCCTTTTGTGCTACTGAGTCAATACAGTACCTTTGTGAATTGTTTAATAAAAGCAGTCAGTAGGAGACAACCTTACCTTGATATCACAGAATCACAGAATCACAGAACAGTCGGAGTTGGCAGGGACCTCTGGAGACCATCTAGTCCAACCCCCTTTATAAGGCAGTTTCTCCTACAGCAAGTTGCACAGGAACATGTCCAGGTGGGTTTTGAATATCTCCAGAGAAGGAGACTCCACAACCTCTCTGGGCAGTCTGTGCCAGCGCTCTGCCACCCTCAAAGTAAAGAAGTTTTTCTTCCTATTAAGATGTAACTTCCTGAGTTTCAGTTTGTGTCCATTGCCCCTTAACCTGTCGCTGGGTACCACTAAAAAGAGCCTGGCCCCATCCCCTTGACACCCACCCTTAAGGTATTTATAAGCATTGGTCAGTTCCCCTCTCAATCTTGTCTTCTCCAGGCTGAACAGACCCAGTTCCCTCAGCCTTTCCTCATAAGGGAGATGCTCCAGTCCCCTCGTCATCTTCACTGCCCTCCGCTGGACTCTCCCCAACAGTTCCTTGTCTTTCTTGAACTGGGGAGCCCAGAACTGGACACCGTACTCCAGATGTGGCCTCACCAGGGCAGAGTAGAGGAGGAGGAGAACCTCCCTCGACCTGCTGACCACACTCTCCCTCATGCACCCCAAGGTCCCGTTGCCCTTCTTGAACACGAGGGCACATTGCTGCCTCATGGCAGACTTGCTGTCCACCAGCACCTCCAGGTTCCTCTCCGCTAAGCTGCTCTCCAGCAGGTCAAGCCCCAGCCTGTACTGGTGCATGGGGTTATTCCTCCCTAGGTGCAGGACCCTACACTTGCCCTTGTTGAACTTCGTCAGGTTCCTCTCTGCCCAACTCTCCAGCCTGGCCAGGTCTCACCGAATGACAGCGCAGCCTTCTGGTGTGTCAGCCACTATTGCCGGTTTTGTATCATCACCAGACTTGCGGAGGGTACGCTCCGTCCCTTCGTCCAGGTCGTGGATGAATAAGTTAAACAAGACCGGACCCAGTCCCGACCCCTGGGGAACATCACTGGCTGCAGGTCTCCGCCTAGACTCTGCGCCGCCGATCACGACCCTCTGAGCTCTGCCATTCAGCCAGGTCTCAATCCACCTCACTGTCCACTCATCTAACCCACACTTCCTGAGCTTCCCTGTGAGGATGTCATGGGAGACAGCGTCAAAAGCCTTGCTGAAGTCAAGGTAGACAACGTCCACTGCTCTCCCCTCATCTCCCCAGCCAGTCATGCCATCATAGAAGGCTATCAGATTGGTCAAACATGACTTCCCCTTGGGAAATCCATGTTGGCTATTCCTGATAACCTTCTTTTCCTCCACATGCTTAGAGATGACATCCAGCGTGAGTTGTTCCATCACTTTTCCAGGGATGGAGGTGAGGCTGAACGGCGTGTAGTTTCCTGGGTCCTCCTTCTTGCCCTTTTTGAAGACTGGAGTGACCTTAGCTTTCCTCCAGTCCTCAGGCACCTCCCCTGCTCTCCATGACCTTTTGAAGATAATGGAGAGTGGCTTAGTGGCAATTAACTCTTGACAGTTATTTGTGGATGTGGTAATATCCTGGTGACAGTTTATGTCCCATGAAACTGGTGTGTTTCTGTTGGTGTCTCAGGGCTAGCTGCATCTGCTCCTGGCTTCCTGGGTGTCCAAGGGAGAAAATTTTGGAGCAATTCTGGAGAGGGAAGGTAAGAATGATAACTGCACTCTGAGGTCTGGACTTGTCTATGCTACCTTGCATATGTTGGTGTGGCCCGACTGGTATTGGGCTCTCTCTTGCTCACTGTATGACCTCTGAGCTTTAGCACCAGACAACAATGGTTTTGTTCAAAAACTACAATAAATTGATAGAAAACCCCCATGATATTACAAGAGAAATTAACAAGATTCAGTTCTGAAACTGAGGTTTTTCTGTCTAGGAACCTGGTTTCTTGGTGTTATTTTGGGCTGGATTTTGGAAACACAACATGGATTGGTCCATCTCTATCTCTTCTCCTCTGGCCGTTGGCATTCACACATTCCCAGCACCGCAGTGGGAGACAAAGGCGTTACTTCTCACTAGGACTCTTCTCTGAGGTCAGGGCAGTACGACCGGGCAGCAAGATCTGCTGCGTGACTTCAGCTGCTTACATGGTACACGACAGCCTTTGATGAAAGGATATGTCCTCAGCATAAATCCAGTACCTTGGACATATTCTATACCTGCAGTTCTTTGTCCAAGATCCAATTGTTTACCAGACCTTGCCATGGTCTTCCTGTGCATCAGTGGGGATAAGGAACCCAGATATCTCAGTATGCAAAAGAAGACTAGCAGTCTGCTGTTAACAGTGATTTTCAGGTAAGATAATTAATTAGGACTTCAAAGGAAGAAGATGGCACATTTAGCATGAGTTTTAAGTCACATTTTGTCACCTTCCTAGAAGTTGTTTAAAGAGTGGAGAACTGGTACAGTATGTCTTTCTCTTTGAGATGGTTTATACAGAGTTTTTAATTACATTGGAGATCTCTTAAATGTAATTTTGTATGATGGCATCTGGTACAAACTGGATGCCTCACTTTGATCTCCCGTGGAATAGAGGTTGACAGTAATCTTCAAATGAAGAGTAACATCAGCAGAAAAACATAGATGAAATTAACATATTGGAGCATAGCTTTTCTTGTAATCATCACCATAATAAATATGGAGGGGAGTATTCTGAAAATCAAGTTTGCATTTTGAACAACGTTAGTGGAGCTGAGTTGCCCTCATTAGCTATTTTGTATTAAATTTTCTAAGAAGAGTCATGCTGACAAGCACTGGAGATGCTGTTTTTTATCCTGTTTTTAATCACTTTAGATCACTTACTAAATACTCTGTAATATTTAATGGGTGTCTCATTCATAGTAAAAAAAGGTAAAAACATTGAATATAGAAAATAAAAATGCAATCTTCTCAGTCTTTTGCTCCTTGTAATGGTACCAGAATGAAAATTATGGTGCATCTGTGTTTTGCTTTACTTTCAATTTGCAACTGTATTTTTGCATATTCAATAAGTCTGAAAAAGTATGTTGCATATATTTGCAATGAATTTATATTTCAGGTACAAAATTTAGGCCAGTTTTCTGGTAAATTCCACATGACTATAAGACTCTAATTTTTTTCACAGGATTTTAGAACATTCCCAGTGTCTTCCCTAGATGTAAATAAGATGCATCAAAATATACAGATGCTCACTTTTATGTGTTATCATCCCACAGATGAACTCACAGTGAACATTTTCATCCTGAATATGTTCAATTTTGTTGTTTTTTTTTTTAAACAGATCCATATCTGGGAATGCTAAAGAGGGAGAAGGTACTTTTTATAATTCCTTGTATTTATTGTGAAAACATCTCAAAATTCCTACAAATATTCATTGAAGTCTTTCTTCATTGAAGAATTTTATTCTTAAGGTACATAATATATGTTTCCTGTGCCAAAAGCATCAGGTCAATTTTGTCCTTACGGTAATTCCAGGGGAGTCACTAAATTCATTCTTTCAGGAGATAGATGCTGCTGGGGAGTTTCTGTGTTTTCCTGGCACTGACTGCATCCCATTGCTGCTTCAGTGAGGAGGCATCCAGAAAGAAGAGAAAGGCCAATGTCCTTGCATTGATAACTCTCCTATCAGATGGACAGATGTGGGCTTTAAATATGTTTATTGTACTTAATTATCATTTTAAAATGTCCTTTAATTGAAAATATAAATTTGCTGTGGCCTACTTCATAAAAAATGCAATCTAATTTGGGGTAATGTTCCTTGCTCAACAAGCACTACTACACACAAAAATACCATTAATAGAATCACAGAATCACAGAATGGTTTGATTGGAAGGGATCTTAAAGATCGCCTAGTTTCGACCTCCTTGCCACAGGCAGGGACAACTTCCACCAGATCAGGTTGCTCAAAGCACCCTCCAGCCTGACCTTGAACACTTCCAGGACTTGAACACTTCCAGGGCTGGGACATCCACACTTTCTCTGGGCAACCTGTGCCACTGCCTCACTACCCTCACCCTGAAGAATTTCTTCCTAATATCTCGTCTAAATCTTCCCTCTTCCACTTTAAAGCCATTGCCCCTTGTCCTATCCTTCCCCAGCTTTCTTGCAGGCCCCTTTAGGTATTGGAAGACTGCTCTAAGGTCTCCCCAGAGCCTTCTCTTCTCCAGGCTGAACAACCCCAACTCCCTCAGCCTGACCTCACAGGAGAGGTGCTCCAGCCCTCGGATCATCTTCGTGGCCTCCTCTGGACTTGCTCCAAGAGATCCATGTCCTTCTTGTGCTGAGGACCCCAGAGCTGAAGGCAGTACTGCAGGGGAGGGTCTCACCAGAGTGGAGTTGATGGCAGAATCACTTCCCTCTACCTGCTGGTCACCTTGCTTTTGATGCAGCCCAGGATACAGTTGGCTTTCTGGGCTGATAGCACACACTGCCAGGTTCATGTTGAGCTTCTCATCAGCCAACATCCCCAAGTCCTTCTCCTCAGTGCTGCTCTCAATCCATTCTTGCCCAGTCTGTATTTGTGCTTGGGATTTCTCCGACCCATATGCAGGACCTTGCACTTGGCCTTGTTGAACTTCATGAGGTTCACACAGGCCCACCTCTCAAGCCTGTCCAGGTCCCTCTGGACGACATCCCTGCCCTTCAGCGTGTCAACCACACCACACAGCTTGGTGTTTTCAGGAAACTTACTGAGGGTGTACTCCATCCCACTGTCCATGTCATCGACAAAGGTGTTAAACAGCGCTGGTCCCAATACCAACACCTGAGGAACTGCACTTGTCACCAATCTCCAATTGGACACTGAGCCGTTGACCACAGCTCTTTGAGTGTGACCATCCAGTCAATTCCTTATCCACTGAGTGGTCTATCTGTTAAATCCACGTCTTTCCAATTTAGAGATAAGGATGTCATGCAGGACAGTGTCTAATGCTTTGCACAAGTCCAGGTAGATAATGTCAGTTGCTCTTCCCTTATCTACCCACACTGTAACCCCATTGTAGAAGGCCACCATATTTGTCAGGCATTATTTGTCCTTAGTGAAGTCATGTTGGCTGTCACCAATCACCATCGCTGAATGTTGGGGTTCAGATACTTTGTCAAAGAAGCATGTTGAAACATAATACCTACCAACGCTACACTCAGGCCTCATCAGTGCAATTTGAACCTAGGCTGAAGCCCAGCGAAGATACCATTTGAATGATGCCTTTAGTAAACTGGCACTTAGGTATTGTCCATCCTTTACATGCCTCCTATCATCCCATTCTGACAGTCCCCAGTCTGTGCCACGTCGTGGAGACTTGGCTATTACTTCTTTCCTTTGTGTTTTAGTGGCTTTCTACACCCTCCTTGACTAGGTTTGCAATAGGACAACAGAGCAAAACAGAAAAGGGACTCAGTGATGCATGGTTTCAAAAAGCATCTATTTGTCACTCTTTGCTATGGCAATACCCTCTTGTCACCGTTTAAGGCTGGGTCAGAGCTTAAAGTGGATAACAGATGCTGTCTATTAACCCCTTCCTTTCCCAGAAGGGGAAGGAGAGGAGAAAAGGGAGAGAGACTTACAGGTTGGAAAGTTTAATCAACTTTAATAAAACAATAACAATGAAAAAGAGTATAAATAACATTAATACTAATACCACTAGTACTAGAAATAGAAATACACAAAACCGAT
>NW_009622645.1:0-41052 GCF_000690535.1 Cariama cristata
TCTTCCAACCATAACGATTCTATGGTTCTGTGTATCACAAGTATGATATTTGGTTAATTAATTTTATCTGCTTCTTTTCTGTAAGCATGTACTGCTCATCATTGGATAATTATTTCTAGCAGATTTTATTCAAACTTTCATAATTATGAAAGTAGTTTCTATACATAAAGCTACTTGGATCCTTCTTTGTAGGAGGATCTGAACTAGAAATTCAGGAGTAAAATGATAACAATGGAAAAGAAGTACCTAAAGTTCAATTAGTGCCTTTGTTGTACGTTCTATGTTATGAGATGTCTTATGTTATGAAGATTTTGGATTGTTGTCGGTTTTAATGTCTTAAAATTATGAGCTGAGCTAAATAGTTGAACAATCCTTAATACTTATAGCTGAGGAATATCAATAACTTTAAGAAAATGAAGGAAGAATTATGGGCTCTTTGGGATTTCCAAGTCTCTGAAAAAGGGTTAACTCAGAACTTTAAACTTGCTAGTAAATAGCATATGCTTTCTCAATAATGCAATCAGTTTTGGTTCTATTAGGAACTTTAAAATTCTGTAAAAGTAATGCTTATTGCTGTAGGTAAACTTCAGAACACTTGCACAATTACATTTGCATGCTATATTTGTTGTGTATGATTTTTTCCTGTGTGGATTGTGGTACTTTTTGAAAGGTCAATATTTAGACAAAAGTTTTTTTCCTTTCCCCTCCCACTTGTTCCTGAAGCATTTCCAGGTTTTTATATTAAACATTTAAAACTTCTTTTCTAATTTGTGGTATAGAATGGGATGCAGTTGACTTTTTTTAAACAGCCATCTCATAACCTCATCTATTTTCTATTCTGTTGAGTTAGACTAAACAAAATGCTTACAGATAAATCAGGCTCTCTGCTCTTGATTGTTGTGGGCAGTGATGCAGGGACCAGTTCTAATAGAATTTGCAGGGAAGAAGTCAATTGAGTTTCGACAGGGGTCACGTAGGAGCCATAAAGTCCCACGGGGCAGTTATCAAAGATAGAACTGTATGCAATGGAGCATAACAGAGCTAAAGCTCTTTACTTACTGATTCTGGATTGAACAATTAATTTAACAGTGGTCACTGTGCACTTTGCCCTTATTAGATAGGTTTGATAGTACAAACAATCTTACAAGACATTTATAAGCTTCAAGGTGATTTTAAGTTCACAGGTAATTCTTCCACAATGCTAGTTAGGTGTTGATTATCAGAGACTTGACTTTTGATTTCTAGGGTGTAGATCATAGTTAATGTGTTTGTTCTTAATATTATTTCTGTTTTATAAAAACCAAAAGTTACGTGTTTGCCAAATGCCATTTTAAATCTTTAACTCGTCAGCTGGGCTGCTGCCACAAGGCCTCTAGAAAAAGGAGGGAAAAATCTCTGAGAAGAAAGAGAACGTGCATATTCATGGCTGGGTGGGTGTTTATTTTTGAACAAAAATTTCTCTATTATTGACCCGTTTTTGGTAAACAGAAAAAAAAAATCCAGTTATAATCAACAAGCATATCCCTTGAAGTAATAATCCCTTGAAAAATTTTTAAAGGGTTAAAAATAATTGCTGATTTATTTGGGGGCTACTGGCCTTAGCTGTTTATGCCTGCAATTAATATTTACAAATGATAATACTTTCATGACTAAAACATTACTAAAGTAACAATCCTTATGGCAAAAATGGAATATAACGCATAGCTTGTATTCTGTGCCGCACAACTCATGTTGAACCCATTCACTTTAAATTTACAAGTGTGATGATAATGTGTCTTCTCTCACTCAGTGTTTGTGTTTTGAGCCAACGATATCTTGTCTGTCTCTCGTTTAGATGGGTAAATAGGCAGAGGAAATCTAGAAATTGTGCACCATTTTCAATGGAAACTTTAACAGATTGCCTTTTAAATTGTTTTTACAGCTTTTACATATTTAAAGTATTTCTGGCCCAGAATGGTTGGATGCTAAATATTTGAGAGATTCTGGTATGCATATACATTAAAATATTGAATATTAAAAAATATTCAGTGACACAAAATAACTTCAGTCACTTCTACATCTGCTTATATGTTCAAATAATCATTTTCTCTTCTCTTTGGAGTAGGAATGTAATTATTCTGAAACGCTTTTTATATAGCAGCTGGGTACTTAATTTAGTTGCATTCAAAGCTCAGTTTAGTTGCAAATGATTCCTGTGCTCTACAAAATAGTCACATTATCAACATTTTTTTTTTTTTTCTGGCAGAAGTTTGGGCTTTCTCACCTGCAGTTGTTGACTCATCAGCTTCTGTGAAATCCAAGTCTACATATATTGAAAGAAACTCTACAGGGAAAGACACCTCCCTTAAAGATTTTTTTGATACCCAGTGCCACTTACCTGGTATGCTCAGACATGGTAAACAAACACAGCATTGAAAAGAGCAGTGTAGGAAGCAGTAAAAGTCACATTTGTATCTACCAGGGTTGTTTGAAGAGACTATTTCTTCCCTCGCCCCCAATTTTAAGATGAGTGGCAGAGCATCTGAAAAATTAAATGATGAGGTGTAGTGTAACAATGTGTGAAACCCACAGCATAATTTATCTCGTTTTTCGTTGAAGCAAGTTTGTCTAACTTAAGTTAGAGGCTTAAAAAAAAAAATCTGTTGCTGGCCTTGGGTTAAGGTTTGTGGCTCTTGAAGCACAAAGACAGGTGAGGTCTAGGTTTCCAGACCTGAGGGCACAGGACAAGGGGTTGTTGCTATCAGTAACCCCCAAGAGTTCACCTTTCAAATGTGCTGACAGGGGACCTGGCGCAATGGAAGGAACCAAACTCTGTCGTTATATCCTTCGTACAATTTCCTCCTTTTGCAGTGATTATACTCATGAAAATTTTGACTTTTCCAAGTTGGGTGAACCAATAACTATTAAAGCATCAGCAAATTAAATGATGAAACGTTCTGAAAAAGGTTCATGGTGAATGGATTTTTGTTTTCAGAAACTCCTGAGTGTATAAACGTAGGAGAATTATGATGACCATTTAAAAAAGGCAGAGAAGCGAATCAGGAAAGATTATTCAATAATGTGAATGCAGTCATAGGACTAAATTCTGCCGCCATAAATACTATTTCCAATCTTCAGAATACACCATAGAACACCTCTAGTGTTTTTGAGGAGGACTGTGGTTTTTTAAATTGTGATTTCCCCCCCCCCCTTCCAGTAAAACTATATCAAGTTTTTTCTCTGCTGGTCACAGCGTCTGGTATATTTTTAATAGCTTTTATGATTTTGAGACTTAAAAAAGATGCTTAAAAAAATAAGTTTTTGAGAAGGACTGTGGTTTTTTAAATTGTGATTATTTTTTTTTCCCTTCCAGTAAAACTGTATCAAGTTTTTTCTCTGCTGGTTACAGCGTCTGGTATATTTTTAATAGCTTTTATGATTTTGAGACTTAAAAAAGATGCTTAAAAAAATAAAGTATTGAATACTTGCCTGGACATGGTCAGTACTATGGTTTGCTGTAATGTTCTTCTGTATTGTTGCAGCTTTGTATGTTACAGGGGATGTTTTTGTCTCCTGTGTTATGGTAAATCATTGTATGCAGAGGGAATGATGTGGAAATAGCAGTGATATGTGCAACAGTTCTCTGTCCCTGTGATCTTAACTTTTCAATTGTCTTTATATTGTTTATGATTATTAGTGATCTGGCCGCTAGATCAAGGTTATCTTTGACAGCTCTTGCATTCAACCCTGTATGCATAAGCAGTAAATACACAGTTCTCTCTTCTCTCTGACTAGACAGAGCGAAGAAATTTTATTCTGGATTAATTCCTGTTGTCTTTGATAGCAAATGGTTGAATGCAGACCCAGCATCTATGATAACGAGATAATCTGTTTCCATTTGCAGTAGGCTTTTATTATTCATTCTTTGTAAACCATTTAGCAAGGAGTATGGGCTACCATTGATTACTCTGTAATTAGTGCTCACAGGCAGTATGGTTGGAGCCATGTTGGAGGGGAGAATTTATCAGCTGTTAAAAGCCACATGACTTGTGTAGAAGAATTGAAGTGCAAGCTCTAAAGTGTATTAAATTGCCGTGTTTATCATCTACCTAAATGCTACTGTCAGTTCTCCAACTGCTTTATGTGCAACTGTTCCTCCAAGTGAGGCAGGAGTATCATGCATTTTACTCATAACAGATTGAACACGAGGCAATTATCAGTAAGCCATTTGATGGAGAAGCTTATTCCCCAAGTCAGGAAACGAGAAACAGGTATTCTGTAACAGATTGGGAAAGGGCGTTGCAAAATGACCACATCATCTGTGTAGATGCACAGTGGAGCATCTGTGCAACCTTCACGCAGTCATTTATATACATTAGTGAAAGCATCAGTCTTTGTGTGACTCCTGTGGGGCATGCAAACGCAGCTCAACTGTTGTTTTGCTGGAAGATTTTCTTGCCAAATTTTATTAAAGTACATCATGGGATAACATACAAATGAGATGAGATAAAATGCCTAAAAAGACTATCTGTGAGTCTGCTTTACTACTGTGACTTGCGAGTGTTTATTCTAGAGTTCATCTTCCATTAAGTTTCAGATCTTCACAGGTTAGCTACGTTTGTCTTCCTTTAAAGCCATTCCCTGTGTAGCACTACATCTAGTGTTGCTGCTACCTGTGTCGTGCCAGTGCCACTGGCAGGGCTTGGTCATACTGTTGGTGTTTGAGCTCATTGAAGCCTCGGGCACATAAAAGGATTCTGCAGCAGCAGAGGTTGCAAGAGGCATTTGGGGGGCACCGGATTGCTCCTGTGGAAATGGGAGAGGCAGCATGGCCTCGGCAAGCTGGGTGCGGGCATCCGCGTGTGCTGCCGCCTGCGTGTCTTCTGATACCGGCACCTGGAGGTGTGGTGGGAAGGCAGAGGGCTGCGGTGCCATTGCTGCGGGGCTGGCCAGGCCTCCTTTCTCTGTGGATGCTGGTCTGCTGCCAGGGTGGGCAATCCATTGCTGTGCCTCTTCCCCAAAATCACTGCTCCCAGGCTCCCTCTATGTATAATCTATGCTATATATGGATAAGGAATTATTTTTTGAGTAAATATGTTGATTTTTTTTTTTTAATAAGGAAGGCTATATGTGCTGTTGGTTACCAGTGGCAATGCATGTGTGAATATATAAAAGGCTTTTTGTTTCTTCTGCTGCTTCTTTTGGTGTTGTTTGGTTTGGTTTTGTTTGTCTTTTTCTTTTTTAGCAAAACATTTCTTTTTTTTGTTGTGTGGAAAGAGACTGTGAAAATGTGTGTACTTGATACGGTGTTCCTTTATTGAGTCTTCAGAGAGTTTGAGAGAACAGGATTTTCAGGTGATGTGTATGACCTATGCTTATTAAAGCTAAATAATGGCCTCTTCCAGTAGGTCTCTCAAGTGTGATCTGCTCTGTTCCTCTGTACTCACCTGATTCTCTGTACTTGCTGCTGGATCCCAGTGATGGCAATTTGAGTGTCAGTGGCTCCTGGATGTCACCAAAAGGAATCAGTGACCCAACTCATGTTGGTAGCTGCTTACCACTACAAATAAATGGTTTGGACTTGTTACAGAGGGATGGATGTGGAGATGTATAGCAAGACCAGCGGAGTTGATGATTGTGGGATTTTCAGCAGCGCTTACATTTAAGCAGAACATCTGATTGTGTTACATCTGATCAGCCTCTGAAGTCAACCCTGCTTTGGGCCGGGGGTGGGATGCGGTGACTTCTGGAGGTTTCACACAACCAAACTGGTGTTATGGTTCTGTGATCTCCTACGCTGAGTTGTGGTGTAAGCATCTCCCCACAGCTGCACGCTGCTTTCTACTTGGAGTTACGTGGGGTCCTGAGAATGGTCCCCACAAAACTTTCCTCTTAATTTGAATTGAAAATCTTCAGAAAGCTCCTCTTCTTAGGCTGGTCTAATCGATACCTGCTTTGTCTCTTTTCCTTTGTTTTCCCAGTCCCTGAATCAAAGACATGGTTGTAGCTTGTGTACTTATTGACAAACGCGTCGGCGAGTCTTAAAGTTGGAGGTCAAACTACTTCCTGGCTATCACTGTCTGCATGGTTTACTTATGAATCGTGATCACTGAACCAGCTTTCCATTAGTGTTGAAGTTTCTGCAGAAGACCTTTTTCCCAAATTAAGGTTTTGTTACAAAATGTAGATCTGAATGTGTGTGCTGCAGAAAGACTGACTGCAGAGTGCCGCGGCTGCCTGAAGCTTTAGGCTTGCTGGGTTGACGGCTGGTCTTAGTTGGGTCATAGCACAAGGGGCAGCAGCTTATCAATGCCCCCTGCTTGCCCCAACTAATGTTGTCAGTTTTTTTGCACGATCTAGTCTGGTCTGACCTGAAACCTAGAGATGATGATTTTGGTGTCAAAGCTAATTTACTTTTTCACTGGTCAGAGGAGAGCAATCCTTGCTGGAAGAAACGGACCCATGTAACTTGTTTTTCTATTACTGCCTTCATCCTGCACTAGTGTAGTCGGTGAAAACGTTGTCAGACTTCAGTGGCAGAAGAGAAGCCCATGGCTGAGTAAGGCAATCGTACTCTACCATCTAAGTTTTGTCTTTTGGACTCAGAGTTCAGGACTAGAGAAGACACCAGAAATCTGTGGGTTTCCTCCTTTCATTTACATAGTTGCCTTTATCCAGTATGTTTACCTGCATCTGTCCATTCATCCAACAACATGTTTTCCGGTAGAAAATGCTAATATGTAAATATTTTTGATATATACATCCTAAGTACACTTTCATAAACAGAATTTTTATCATTTTAGAAAATGTGCTCAAACAGTTTTAACTCCAAATCCAATAAGTATTTGGGAACTTAATTGGTTTCTTCAAGTCGTAGCTACAAGAGTTGTTGTATTTCTTGGTAATTACACAGAATGAGCAAATTTTAAGAGTGGAAGAGATCCAAGAATGAGTAACTCCTTTTTAAAAAGAACACACAAATCCAGTACGAAAATGGACTTAAGCTGCTTTTTGACTTATGTCTTTATAAGAATTCCAGTTAAACATTTTAAGCATTACAGGATGGCAGGATGCTTTATCCTGCCAATTTGTCTGTTTGCAATTAGTTTAGGGTGCACTGAATAGATTATTTTAATACTTCACAAATTAAATATAATGATGTACTGCATCTAGGATTTAGTTTTTCTTGCCAGCATTCTAAAATATTTGCACTTTCTCTTTTTTTAAAATGTAATTTTCTTTTCAAAGTCAGTGTCCCTGTGAAAACAAAAGCACCTTCTAAGTCCATGTAAAAGTGTTAATAAATTGGTAATCTGTTATCTGTTTTTATCCTTAGCTAAGGCTCTGATTTTGAGAGTCATTCATTCTTAAGTATTTTACAGAGTCCAAGTCTCAGTGGTTCTTTTTTTCCCCATATGTATTTCTTTAATATGTGGTAGTACTATGAAATATATTGTATTTTCACTCTAAAAGAGAGTTGTAACGTGTTTTTAGTGTCCTAAAAAACCTGTCTTGGCACTGCCTAGCTTATGTTAATCTGTTCGGTATTTTCATAGGATATATACTTTGGTTTGGGGTTACATGTTTATATATATTTTGTTTTAGCAGATGACTGTGTATTTATTTATTTTGGCAATATCGTTAATTGTTCAGAAGACTTATCCCCAAATCCCTTTGTTTTTCAGACAGAGCTAGAACAGCTGTTTGTAGTTCTGTCTTGAACACTGCCAACACAAATTAGGCTTGGAAGCTCAATCCATATTTTAGCTTAAAACGTTCCCAGATATTTTCAAGGTTCCTGAGTTTTACAAGAACAATTAATACCAAACATGCACTAATCCGGATTTCCACCCAAGGTTTTTAAAAGGCTTTACAAATACAAACCTTGCCGTTTCCCACTTGGGTAGGTTAAGGAATTTCCGCTGTCTCTCATGAGGTGAGACACTGCGGCAGTTCATCTAAGCCATAGATTAGGATGAGGAATGCAGAAAAATCATCTAAAAAGATTGTGTGCGTGTGCGATAGATCCCTCAGTCTTTGGCCTATCATGTTGGGGGATTTTTTTTTTTGTTTTGTTTTTTTTGGCCAAAAAATGCAAACAAAAACCAAACTTTTTTTTTTACATTAATGCAGTGGTCAGAGCTTTGTTTTTTATCTCCCACAGAAGGCTGCATCGTCAGCAATGCAACAGCCTAGTATCATGTTAGGAACTTTCTATCAAATCGGATGAAAAAGTAGCTTTACATGAAGTGCAAACACATGGTCCTGAATCAGCAGATTGTTCTGTGTCAGTGTCTTCTGTATACTCTCCCGATGTAAAGTGGCTTAGTTTGGAAACATCTGGCACATATATATAAATAAATGCAACCTTTTCAGATTTTGTGAAAGTAGCTCTCTGTTGTGAAGAGTTTCTACAAAATCCTGGGGTTACTGAATGAAGTTAACCAAACTTTGGTTAATTTTTGATGCAACCAGCTTGTGCTTAGCCTGACTTTGGTAACACGAGTGCACAGCAGAGGGGATGCTGCTACTCAGCCCCCTGAGCAAGGTTCTTTTGGAACAACTGAAATACCTATGTAATAGCAGACTGTAAATTCAATCTGTTTTTAAGAAGAGAATAAGAATTATTTCTAAGTAAGAACACAGCTTAATAGAAATACGTAATTTTACTGATTGACAGCCCTGAACAAACATCCATTCTTTAAACATAACATGTTTGGTGTGGAAGCCATCATACCAGTAGAAAATGCACTACATGCTTTTTCCAAAATATAATTTACTTTTAACTTAAATAACCCCAAACAATATGGATTGACTAGAGGTTAGATGGTGGATTTGAAATCTGAGTCGTTCCTTGGCTGATGGGAATTTTGTTCCGTGGTCTGGAGCCACTGGCTGTCAAGAAATCTCATCTGCTCCAAGGTTGAATTTTGCCATGCTGGTAGGTAGCTGCACTGTGGTGGGTTTAAGGTGTTCTTCACCTTTTTGTCATTGTTTTTGGCCTTCCTGTGTTGGAATGTTTTTATCATTTTTATTTTGTATTAGCAGAGGTGACTTCCACAAGCAGCACTTATAAATGAAAAAGAGTTTGTTTTCTTTAGACAAATATTTTAATAGTAGAACTAGTTTTTGTAGATGACAGAGCTGTGTTCCCTTAGCTGTGGTCACCGAGAAGCAGCAAATCTCTCTTTCAGATGATGTATTAAGGTTTTGAGGAGTCCACCAAAAGGAGATGTGTAGTCTTTTCATGTTGAGTTCTTGCATTCAGCTTAAATTGTAGGTGTGATTTGGGTTCTTTTAGCTGTCTTAATGATCTATGTCAAATGAATCACCGGCTTCGGGCCACTTACTAGCTGAGAATAACCCCAAATGAAGCAAACAGAGGAGCCAACCTCTTGATTAAAATGAAACCAAACAAAAATCCGCAAACTCAAAACTAAACCTGCGTCTCCTACTGTTTGTATTGACAATTCAACTTCGCTTGTTCCGTTTAGACCTTAAGAACCCCACCTCCTTCAGCGAGTATTTCTTGCACAGCCGAAGCAGGCAGACTGCACGAGGTCAGGCGTTCGCCCGCAGGTCTGTGAGGTGCTTGTTCTTGCAGCCGGCCGGCAGAGGAGTACGTTCTCTGCACCCCTCATTTACAACTAGCGCATGGTGATGCTTTTGTAAGAGCTACTCGGATCAGCTTTAAGTACCTATTGCCATCATGTAACAAACAGCAGGGACTTAACATGGACTACTTACGGTGGTTGGCGTGCTGTAACGTTTTTGAGTGAAGAGTGCGTGGTAGAAGAACACTTGTCCCTCCCTCCATTTACAACAGCAGAGTCTCCAATTTGGATGTAAAGTTTGACTGGAAACCAGCATTATTCAAGCAGTAAAATAAGGTAAATGTAGGATTTATATAGATCATGCTGATCCTGTCCCAGCCTTTCTAGTATGCGTGAGCCACTCGTGTGTGCCAGCAGAGGTGTGGAAGGGGGCAGGCGCCTGAGCTGGGGAGGGACCTCTGCGGAGTTTCGTTGTGTTACTGCGAGGGGGTGGATATTCAGAAAAGGTGATGAATTTGAGTGTAACGTTTTCATGAGACATAGGAGGAAGTAGCAAATATGAGAGGAAAAATTCAGAATAGGAGTAAGAACGCCAAGAGAGGTTGTATATATGGATAAAACTATATACATATATGCACACACTTGAGAAAACCTTTTTATTTTGCAATCTTAATGAAAGTGAAGTTTTTACAAAACAGTGTGATTGTGATGGAGCATTCCTTCCCACAGTTTTTTTCAGCTCATTGATTTGAGACATGGTTGACTTTAGAAATTACCAGAGGCTCCTGTTTTTCAAACATGTACTGCTGGCATTTCTTTTATTCTGCAAAACAGAGCATTGCTGTTGATTATTTAAGGTTTACAGATATCAGCAGAAGTTATCAGCACTGACATACATTAACAAAAACTCTAGCTCTCTCCCAGTGTTTGCCCATCACAATAAAGCTTCATTTTCTTCCTTTGCAAATATAAGAATAACGTATTTCTCATTTTCTTGTACTGTGCTCTGCAAAGTCTCATTCCATGGTTGTTGAACTGAAACAAATAATCTGATTTCACTCATGACCCATTGCCGAAGCTACAGTACGATGATTAAAGGCCCATGTTTCTTGGCCATGGAGAAAATGAGATTTAACTGAAGACTTATAGTGATGTAAAAGTAGTATTTTCTGGAACATAAAAACCAATTTTGACTGGGTAATTGTGCAAAATCCACAGCCAATCCATATCAATTTGTGATTCTCCTTATTAGTGCAAACCTCTCTGCGGTGCCTGTGCCTCTTGGAGACTTCTTCAATACTAGTGGCAATTTTTGAAATGGAAATGTGTGCAGTGACGTGTTGTGATTGGGACAAGTTGGCAGGAAGGTAGGTGACAATCTCTCACCTTGTAACAGATATTATGGCTCGGCAGCACCTCCTCCTTTCAACATTCGCTATGGAATGTTGTAAGAAAAAAATGAGAACCAGTAGCTAAGTGTGAGGAAGCTTTTGTGTGTTGAAATTCCCATGACTTAATTAAGAAATTGATTCTATTAATGAAAGTAATAACTTCAGATCTTTTTAAAAAGAACTTGGTTATTTCTCATGTTAATGCAACATCATTGTTACATTGCAGGATAAACTGAGCTAGAAATGGAGAAGGCTTCATTTAAAAATACATGGGATCTTTTATTAAAAATTTAAAATTGAACAAAATTAGTTCAAGAGTTCTTTGAATTCTGAAAGCTACCCACATTTTTATCTCCATTTTTACATTTTCAACAACTTATTCAAAAATGTTTTTGCAAGTATTGTCTGTGCTCCCTCTCTAAAATAAGGAGTAGTTTCTGGGAGACACGAAATTATTTGGACGTTTCCTTAGTTGGAATGAGTATCTTTTATGAAGGTATTTACTACAGTTAGAAACGTAGCAGTACTAACAACAGAACCAGTTTGCGAGAGAGGGCTGCCGTTTGCAGGCGTGCCTAAGCACATGCATATCTTCAAGCACATCAGTTAGGGCTACTGAAATTTTCAGGGTTTCTCCCAGGGTTAGATGCCTTCCTGGCCAAACTGTTAATTCTTCAGAAGGAAAGCTTGTTCTGAAGCTAGTGATGATACAGCGTTCTAAACTAAACTTCTGAACTGAGCTAATTTCTTTTCGAAGGACCTCTCTGTTGGAAATGGGCAAACTTGGAAACCATGAAGGGTGTGTAGGTTTTGCTTACTAATGGGTATGTAGAATAGGTGAGAAGTGGACTGAGGCAAATTAACACTAGTGCTCTCAGCTGTTAAATTATAATTACCTTTTTTCTGAACGTTTATGAGTGTCACTATAGTTATAGAGGCATTTATTTTGACTTTTTTTTGCTTCTCCACTAAATGGAAAAGGGAAACTTGGATGACTGATCTTTGAAAGTGAAGAAACGTCTGTTATGCTTTTAGCCATCGGATGTCACCAGAGTACAGAGAGTAAGTATGAGGTGCTGGCAAACTGATTCATGGTTTCCTTGGCTGTTTCGGAGTGGGAAGGCTCCATCCAGTCCTGCAGAGGCTTTCTCAGATCAGTAGTCGCAGGATCTTGGCGAGGTCCACAATGGCTGTGACTCTCTTTGAGCGTATTGAGCAAAAAAACGGCTTCGGGACTTCATCCTGCTTCTGTAGGGGCATTGACACCAAATGAAGAGGGGGAGGAAGCAAACACGAGGTGAAGAAATACTACCACACAGTTCAGCCTTGGTATTTCTCTGCTCGTTACAGTGGAATACTTAGCAGAGGCCTTGAAAGCAACTTATGTCTTTGCTGCACATGTAGCTATGGGAGTGCTGCTCAGCTGTATACCTTCATTTGCTTTCCCCCGTTTGAGTGGTGTGCTGCTAGCCACGCAGGTGTTCTGCTAGCCATGCAGCAGCGCAGACCTTTGCTCTGTTAGGTGCCTGGGTGCTTACTGCTTTCTTGGGCAGCACTCTGCACTGCCTGGGACATTTGCAGGAGTTTCAGTCCAAACAGGTTACCTGAAGCGCAGAAGAACCTTACAAAGATCTTTGAGAACAAGATGCAGGCTCCAATGAATCTTTAAGCTCTAGGACTGTACGGTTTGAGATGTGAAAAGTTTAGTGACTACATTTTTTTCTAGTAAGATTTCTTTCAGTCAATCTAGCATTATAAATGGACTTCAGGGCAATTTTAAGGCTTAACTTCAACTTTTAGCTGTTATATGCTTAGTCCTGCTTGAAGATCTTTCTTTCCATCACTAAGGGTGCAAAGCAGCTGTAATGAAAATAACAATTTGCCTTTAACTGCCTTATAGAAGTCAATAGTAAATATTTAAATATATATATATATTCTGCAGTTTCTGAATAATTTCTGTGTAGCATTGCTGTCCCAGTGCTAATACGAAGTACCTTAATTCTTATTGGTGAACATCTCCAAAATTAAGCTTTAGAGTGGGACCCACGAAATCCAACCTTTGGTGACACAAAGGAGGGAGACGGAGGGAAAGACATCCCTTCTGTATTGACATCCAGAATCTGTTGGAGAAAGAAGTGAGAGATGTGACATATCAGATTTTATTTAAGCACTTAATAGGAAGAAACTTTGTAAAATGTTCTCAGATCAAGTTGCTTGAATGGGATCACCCTGATGTGAAATGAAAATTGCCGTAAGGTGTGTAAAATGGAAAATCATCATTCAGTAAGGGTATTTGGCACTGTGCTTTATAAGTAAAAATCCATTCTTTACAGGCATTTCCAAGCCATGTTTTGTTTCCTTCTTGGACAGAAATTATTGGGAGATAAAAACCTTTTGGGACTGATGAGGAACAAAGTGAGACTTCTCTGAGCAAAAACCCAAGGCCTTTGTAATCTAGGAAAGCGAAAGAGATTCTCAAGCGGGAAAGGTGTTGAAACACAGAGAAAACTAGGGAAAAAAATATGAGCAGTGACAAGAAAACCAAAATGCCTGCAAGGCTGGAGATAACGAAATGACAGGAAAAGAACGGATGAAATATAGAAGATTTGAAGAAAAATCTACGTTTAAAAAGAAGTTGGAAGGTGTGTGTTAATGGTAGGTTAAAAGACTGTCCATCCAGCTGGACTGAGAGAGAACTGGTTAGGCAGCTATTTGTAAATTTATCACAGGTGTTTGTAGATCTGCTAAAAGTGATCTTTCTTTAGGTTCCCCAGTGCCGTACAATTGTGTAGAATAGTTTAGGGGAGTAAACAGTGGTACTGTCAGGAATAGTCTGCATTTCTAAGAGGTGAAGATTAGACTCATAGTATCAGAAATGCTTTGGTCTGACGGAAACTTATCTGCATTTGCAGTGTATCCCAAGAGGAACAAGGACAGCAGAAAGCTGTCCTGCTCTGGAGGGCTGGCTGGAGGTGGGAAGCGGAGTTACTGATGTCAAAAACATTTTCACATTCTTCTAATGCAAAAGCCTTCAGCGAGATTTTATGAGCATTCAGTTCATGACAAGAATGCTTCGGGTGTCTTGCAAACCTCACAATATCAGGTTGCACCTGAGCAAAGGGGAAACGAGCCATTTCTCTGGGCTCTGTGCCAGTATACGCGTGAATCTGTGTTGTCAGCCCTCTCTGCTATCTGATAGAAATACTTTTTTTTTTTTTCCCTGCATTTCACTCCTGTTTTCTATATTTGTGGGTTCTTCAGCTTGTAAGTAAGCAGAACTGACTCTCCTGTTCCAGTCACCTGCATTTGTATCTTAACTTGGGTGTGATCTGAACAGAGGGGCTGAGGTGAAAATGAGGGGTTAACCTGATGTACATCCTGACCCAATTCTAAATCTCAAGACAAAATACACCACCATTTATTTTCAGCCCGGCTGTATTGCTATGTCTGTCCAAGTTTGTTGCCTGAAATCTTTTATTTTTTGTTCAGCAGTTTCCAAATGTGTTCCATAGGGAATGAAAGGACTTTCGAGTCTAACTGTTCCTATTTGGAAGCAGAAAAGCAAGTAAATAAGCATTGCAGGACCTCTAAAAAATGGGTATCCTAAAAATATAACTCTGGTCAAGAAGGGAAAGGAACTACGAAAGAAAAAAGCTGATGAAGGTACTCCTCTCTGAGAGGGTCAGAGGGGTTTACATTTCACTGAGAATCATAGATCCGTATGATCCAGGAGGTAATACTAGCAGGATGTAAATATTTACAGCAGTACGAATTTTAGAGTAACAACTTTCTTTTTGTGGAATGTTGACTTAGGGGTCAAAGAAAAAAATACTTAGATGTCCAGCAGATTAATGAACAATGCATTTATCATTTTTATAGGGAAAAATGAAAGATGGGATGTTTTGTTATACTTGGCTTCATTGGATTGTAACCACAGGTTCCAGAAATGAGCATTTAAAAACATTGCATGTAGCTTTTTTTAACGTGTTTCTAAGTTATAGATATGACCATATCACATTGTGAAATACAATCTTAGCCTTCCTCAGTATTTGGCTTTCTTTGATTTAAAATCCCAAGGTGGAATGAATGTACTGTGACTGAAATGAATCTGTTTAAGGCTGGAATTGCTGGAGGCATGTTGGAGTGCCCACGGTGGGCAAATGCTGGGGATGGCCGTGGTTTGAGGGAAATTGGGTCAAAGGAGCTTTGTGGGGCAAGTAGGTGTAGGAGACAAGTTGCAGTAGTTTCCTTGTGCTCCCTGAGCCAACTTTGGCCGTGTTTCTGCTTCAGTGCTCTCAGTGGGCGATAGCTGTGAGTTTTGCTGGGAGGATAGTTACGATGTTTTCATGTAACTGTTGATTCCTGTTGTGATGGCATTTGTTTTATTCATTGTGCATGTTGATAAAGTGTGTGTGTGTGTATATACACTGTGTGTGTACGTATACACACATACATAAATGTAAAAGGTATTCTAAAGCTGATCTGTCTTCTAGAACAAAAAGATACTGTTTTGGGAGATGCTGAGTGCTTGTCCTGAGCATCACTTTCATTTAGAGGACCTTGTACTACTGAAATTGCTTCTGAAGTATTTTCTTGGTTTTCAGTAGAGAGATTTTCTTGTATTTCCTTGCCTAGGTTAGGATCAGAGGTAAATATTGAACAAAAGTAGAATTCGAAAGTTCAACTGGCACAGGTTGCTTAGAGAGGTGGTCGATGCCCCATCCCTGGAAACGTTCAAGGTCAGGCTGGACGGGGCTCTGAGCAACCTGGTCTCATTGAAGATGTCCCTGCTGATTGCAGGGGGGTTGGACTAGATGGCCTTTAAAGGGACCTTCCAACCTCTCAACCCAAACCTTTCTGTGATTCTAAGATTAAATTCCTTGCCTGTTTGAGAGACAGATTTTTAGGTATTCTTATAAGTTCCTTCACCAATTTTGTTAGAAAGCACTGCATCTGAAGCTTTTTATCAGTTACTAGCTTAATAGAGGTGTATAATTCTGTTCTTGGTTGTATCAGAATAAATACTGCACTTCGAGTGACTCCATTTTCAGAAAATTAACATGTTTCTTTTTTTTCAGTTTAACCAAAGGAGAATCATCTCTTTGTGGCTCTAAATAATTTTTCAGTTTCAGTGAAGAATCTTGCACCATTCTGTGAGTGCTGGATATTTTCTTAAAATCCAGTCTTTTTCAAAATAGTGCAGATATTTTGAAAAATAAATGTTTTCTTATCACAATTTAGCAATGCTGCTATCACTGCGTGAACACAAATGTTAGCTTCTACATAGGAATAAATGAAAATCTACCCTTTGGATGTCTTTTTATTGTTTTTCCAGCCTTGATTTTTGGCTTCTGTGACCCCCAAAAGAAGAAAAAGCGAAAAATCCAATCTAAATTGTCAGAAAAGATGATACTGGAATGAAGAAATGACTGTAGACCGTAACAAGGTTTTATCTAGAAAATACTTTTCACAATTTTCAGACCGAATATTCTTCAGAAGAAAAATCAAGATGCAGAAAAAAATTACGGGAGCTAATACATAATGTACAAAACCAGACAAAAAATACCATCCAGAACCTCCTGTCAGCTGAGGTCATATGACCCAGCGTGTTCATTACCTATTTGGTGTGTATTTTAAAACCAAATAAAGATAATACATATGTAAAACAAACAAACAAAACCAAAATACAACAAAAAGAAAACCCAGAAAAACCAACAAAAAACCAAAAAAACCCCAAACAAAACAACAAACAACATTTGTAAAACATGAACAGAACTGATGCCCATTCTAAGCAGAAGGATCCTCTCTCTCCCCTCATCTATTTGAATTCTGTTTTTTCCTTATAGAATATATCCAGAAATGTTTCAGGGTGTTAAATGTATGGCTAGGGGTAACAAGAATTACAGAAAATAACAAATGTGGGCATTCAGGGTGGCATGTGAAACTTTAGAAAGCAAGATTTAAGATACGGGAAGCCATCCTGAATAGCCTGGTTTTTTTGTTTGTGTTAGTAGGTGATGTGCTTGGGAGTGCAAATGCCTTAACTAAACTTCTGTCACAGGCCAGGCGCTTTGGTATTCATGTTTCATGTTTGTTTGTGGTTGGTTTGTTTTTTTTTTTTTTTTCCCCTTAACCTGTACATTCTGTAGTTCTGTAGTGTGCCCAGTTGTAAAGTAGATGATCATTATATTTGGAAATAAAGTTAGATGTATTTTTTGTGTATAAAAGGTCTTAGTTCTCGCTTGAATAAGTGACTCTGATCATTGATGGTGAGCTGTAGTTACTATATTTTAACTCTAAATATTTGTCATTCTTGCTACATCTCAGAAAGCTACTTCTCTCCAGTGCTGCTGTTAGGTTAAAAAAAAGATTAATTCATATACTTTGTTATCACAATGAAGTGTGCAAGTGGAGAATATGGGAGATCTTTGCATGACTTTTAGGTACGTGGATTTCAAATGCTTCTTACCTGTTGTACTCTCGCTCTCCTAGACGCAATGGGTTACATAGGACCCAAGAGCAGTTGTACAGAATAACTGTAGCCTTATTTCAGAGGCCGTGGGGCGCGTGGAGGATGTCTTCTCCTCCGCCAGCTGACCAGCAGTTGCAGAGCAGGTCCAGCACCCTGGCTGGGGAGAAGGAAGAAGCCCTGAGCCTGCCGAGCCACCCCAAACCAGCACCCAGGGCACTGGTGGGGCTGGGAACCCCTGCAGCGGGCATGGCTCACTGGCTGCGGGGCCTTGTTGCTTGCTGAGGGCCTGGATTTGGGATGTTGCAGAGATGTATGCTCTGGGGTTGTTGCTGCCTGGTCCCCAGCACCCTTTGTCCTTGTCCCCAGAGCCATGCTGTGGCTTTTGGGCTGCTGGAGATGCCACCCCACCCACAGTGCTTGGTGCCCCGGTGGGTCAGCAGCCAGGTAACAGTGAGGACCAACGGTGCTGCCACACTGCGTGGTGGTTCTGCTGGGAGAGAGGTGTGGAAAGCAAACTGTAATTGCATTTAACATAACCTCTCTGCTGTCAAATCTACTGAATTTAAAATTGCTGTTATTTGCATCTTTATTTATTGTTAGAAGACAGAAGCGTGTTAGTAAAATGATGACATGTTTGCTTATTGTAGATATTGATTGCTTGTACTTTGTGACAGGTCTGAAATGCACACACTTGAGAAAATCCACGTAGACTTTATACACTTGCCATGTTTGACTGAATTGCAAAGGTCTAAGAATTTGTTCAGGAAATTAGTTCAACATGACATGCACCTGAAAGAGCTGCTCTTTTGTTACCTGTATTATAGGGCTGGATTATTAAGTGAAAAACAATATCGGCAACAAAAATGCAGTAGGGGATTCGTGTGAGATGGCCCTTTTTTCCTGCAAGTCGTGGCAGAGGCAGAAGTGTGAATAAACTGCGTAGAAAGGGGTGTTGAGCGCCGTCTGGCAATCAAATGTTCTGTTCTGTCTGACACTTACCTCCTGAGTAGGGCTGAAAGTCAAGTGCCTGCAATCAGCAGAGAAGTGTAGATGTATTTTCATTATAAATTAAGTAGTCTAATTGTATTTGGCTGGGTTTTGTTGTGTGTGGGTGTTTTTTTTTTTTTTTTTTAAGTTTTATTGGGCCCTTTCCTGGCAAACAGAAGTATTTTGTGATGTTTTTAAAAGGGCACATGTTTTCTCCGTTGTGAGAGTGCAGATGTGGCTCTGATAGGACCCCAGAGTCCAGGCAAACCCTCTTCAGCCTCTTCACTCTGGGTTTCAGGCTTGGCACGTTCTTCTTAGGAGTTTGGCCGTGCGTTTTCAGGCTGTCCTTCATGCTGCCACTCATACTTGGGGCAGCTTCCCATAGACCCGGGTGCCTTGCCGCTCGTCGCCAGCCCCTCCTTACAGTGCTCTGGTCTTCTTATGCCTTTAACAAAAAGGAATTTTAAAAAAGCCAAATGAAAAAAAAGTTCTTTTGCTGGGAGGAGTGTGTGTGCCACTCCGAGTTGAACTGTCTTACTAGTTTTTTTCCTATCTCAGGTTTTCTTTGGTCTTCTGTCCATATCAATCCCTTGAGACTTCCTCCACCCACCTATATATTTGGATTTTTTTTTTTTTTCTTTCTCAGTACACGTTGGGAGAGCTTATTCTATGAATGGTGTTTGTAGACAATAATGTTGAAAAGATTTTGTAATATCCAAATTCTTCAGAGTAAAAATTCTTCACCTGACTGTAACACCACACTGGAGGGCAACTGACAACGCCTGCTTGCTTTATTCTTGTGGATTTTTTTAAGTACAGGTTAAGATCCTCACTTGTGCTTGCTGTTTCATAAGGGGTTGCAGTCGCTAGGAAAGTTTTGTTGAAGTTGTATTAGAAAATTAATAATTTATTTTCAGTTGCTGCATCTTTCTTTCTTTTTCTATTGCAGCAGAAACTTTTTCAGAGATTAAAATATTACTGAATGCATTAGATCAAATTCTGTGCATTTCCTTATCCATGAAACTAGTCACAGTAGGTGAGATGCAGTAGATACTTTTTGAGTAACCTGATAGGATCTCCAGGTGATGTTTGCAGGTAATGAGAAATGCCTGGGAGTATTTGACAGTTATTTTAAAATTATTTCAATAGAATCTATAACATTAGTAAAATATTGAGAAAGACCAGAATAAACTAGGCAAATTGTCTCGCATTTTAAAATGTTCTAAAATACACGAATCCCGTATGCGTGAATCTTACTCTTCTTTATATTCAGATTAATTGCTTTAGATCATGCTATTTTAGTTTTAAAATGTCATGTGGCAAGATTCATAGGTGCTATAAATCTAAAGGAATTTTTTTAGTCCAAGAGGGAAGAGAGGATTGGAAGAAAAAGCAATGATTTCATCAGTAGCTTTGCTGTTCAGCTCTGTAACAGGCATTCTACGTCTGCTTGTCACTCAGAGAGCCCCCCAAACGTGAGTGGATCGTTCAGTCATCGTAGGGTGCCGGCAGGGAGGCACCCGAGTCAAGCACTCTGACTGGTAGTGTCGCTTTCGCAACAATCCAAGTTTTGAGTGACGGTCCTTAGATTTGTGTGTGTGTACGCGTTTGTTACTGGAGCATTGTTAACCCTTAGGGACAAAGGATACAAAGGAATAAATCCTGTAACGCATTGCAATTTCGGTGGGTGCTGAAGGAGTTCGGTGCTTTGTGGTGACAGGCCCACTAATTGCTTTACAAAAGAAAGAATGAATGTGTATTGAGGACTTAACATCAATGATTCCAGTAAATCCTGGCATCTCTTGGAAAAATACCAAGAGGTATAGCAAGGCAAGATATGCTTGCAGTATATTAAAGTTGTCAGATCTAGCCTTCTGATGGAAGAATGTGAAATCTGTAGGAGAGACTTCTCCGATAGTTGTGGGCATTCATTCATTTAAATTCTGGCTCCAGAAAGTTATAATTACCCTGCTTTGGGAATCTGTGTTTTACTTGTTGCTGCTGAGACTTTTTGGTACTTTAATGTGTATGGGACTAAATTGCAAATACGCTGTTATCAAAGTCCTAACTCGTTACTGTGTTTTGTTGAATAGCATTTAGAGCAAAAAAAGAACTTCAAAACGGTTTTGCTCAATCATTCTGCAGTAGGGTGAGCACTTACTCATTTGAGTAATACTATATAACGATGAAGAGAAGTTTGCTAGAGGCTGCTAGCATGAGCGTAGAATATCGAATACACAGGAGATGTCTGGAAACAGAGAGGCTGAAAGCTCCTTCGTGACCTCTCTGTGGTTCTGTCGAGCTGTGTAAAACAGAGCTGTGAAGAGCAACAGGGCCATCTGCAGAGCCACCTCCCCGAGGGCTGCGGCCGGGCCTGTGGGGAGCTGGACAGCAACCCAAAGGTCTCGGGGCTTGGCTTTCTTACTTTGTTCTAGGTTGGTCGGCAGATTGTTAGTGACAGTGTTGCCTGCGATGTTGTGAATCGTTCACTGATGGACTCGGAAGGTAATAAAGCGATAGCTAAACAAGTTAAAAGTTCTTGTAGTGCCATCTTTCAGTAATTTGAAAGGTCTAGCTTCAGAGAAGTTTTAATCCATCCTGTTAATTGTGAAATGTCTAGAAGGAAGGTGTGGACTTCTTATAAATTAATCTTTTACATTCTTGATCCAATGTGCTGCTTGGTATTAAAAGATGTCAAAACTTGTCTCAGTGGGAAGAATTTCTATGTTTAGTTTACAAGCGTGCATTTATACCTGGACTGCTTCTGCTATCCAAATCAATGAGCAGATCCAAACAGCGTTTCTGCTTTTGGTGTGGTTTTTTTTTTTTTGTCTACAGTAATTATTCCACTCAAGTGTATTTCTTCCCCAAATTACTCTGATGTGAGCTTCTAATCTAGAATGAGAAATATGTGCTCCTCTATCATAGGCTAGTTAAAATTCTGACCTTGCTCAACCTTGAAATGAAGCAGCTCTCCCTAGCTGGCAAAATGAAGATTTCACACTTGCTTCTAACTGAATCGTCCTCAGGCATTGCACCTAAAAATCAAAAACCTATTGTGCATGTACAAGATTTTAGATTCTGTTTATAGGAATCCAACAGTTGCTAGTTTTTTCAGTCTTCAGAGCTGGCTTTGCAGGTAGGAAGGTAAAGAAGGCATTAGCAAAACGTGCTTATATCTGAAATATTTCTAATTTATTTTTCTCCTGGTAGTTAGTAGGAATACTTACAAAATATTGTGCAACAAAAAGGTGATTTTTATGCAGTAGAAATGAAGAGATTGTTACTTGATTGTAATGATCCGTACGTAATGCTCCTCTTAATCTTTGACCACTGCAACTATCTAAACTCCCTGGATGCTTGTAAGAGTCCTAAGATAGTGCATAAGCTGCTGTTTTGAATAATTCAAACGTAGCATGTCCTGGTTTGGCTGAAACAGAGCTATTTCTGCTTTCAGTAGATATTTTTTCCTTCAGTTAATTTTTTTTAGTAACTGCCCTGTCTGGAGCTGACTGCAGGTCTCAGGCAGTGCCCGCTGTCAGAGCTGACGGCGGTTCATGTCTGTAGTTGTTGCTGGGGCAGGAGCGGGATTGTTACGCAGAAAGGCCCACGGGTGGGTGCTTGTTCCCTGCGGGCTCTCTTGGGCTCGGCTCGGCTCCTCGTGGGGGGAAGGCGGAGGAGGGGTCGCACCCCCGGGAAGCTGCAGGGGGCACAGGTGACCCGGGACCGACCAATGCCGTATTCCATCCCACCCACGGGAATACTCGGGGTAAAGCTCGGGGATCACAGGGGCCAGCTCTTTTTCCCTCATGGCCGGCATCCTGGTGGGACCCTGCTCGCTCTCCCACCTCCGACCCTGACCGTGCACCCCCAGTCTGGTTTCCCGCCAGCGGTGGAGTTGAGTTCTGGGAAGTCCGGGTGCCTGCCCATGCCCTGTCAGCATTGCAAGCCTCGCAGTCATCATCAGGGAGAGCAATATCGGTGTTGTATATTCTATTTCCATTATTATTAGTAGTATTGGTTTTAATATTATTTATACTCTTTTCACTGTTACTGTTTTATTAAAGTTTGTTTCAAGTTTCCAACCCACAAGTCTCTCTCCCTTTTCTCCTCTCTTCCCCTTTTGGGAAAGGCCGGGGTTAACAGAGAGCATCTGCCACCCGCTGTAAGCACCGGCCCAGCCTTAAACGGTGACATAGCAATACTTTGATAAATCAGCGAAATACCTTTTCCATTTGCAGGACTTGAGGGAAGGGGAAGATTGGTTTGTGCTAGAGGATGTTCCTTGGTATTTCTGGCGTTCTCCCTCTACTCCTGATAGTTTTGGTGTCATGGCCAAAATCCGTGGGCTAAATTCATCATCCAGAAGTTCTAGATTGAAGTTTGTGGGTGCGTTGGTGCTGTCTTTTTTGGATGTGGTCTTTGGAGAGCGTTCTACCATTTTGAAGTCACCCATAGAAATTAAAATTTGGGGACAACTGAGTGGTGTAAGTAAAAGAAGAAAGGAAGGTCATGTCATAAAGCAGTTGAGCTGGGAATCTGAATATGTGGCATGCAGCCTCTAGATTACTGATGACAGCAGAGGAGTTTTCTTCTGGTGTCAGCAGAGACAGAGAATTAACCTTGTTTTAGTCGCATCGGTTGGGAGTGCGAGTGAAAAGAGCGCACCCAGTACCAATGTGCAGACACTGGGAACCTTGCAGAGAAAGGTCCTTCCCCCCCACCTGCCTGAATTTTCATTTTCCTCTCACTGTCCACCAGTCAGAAGTATTTTCTTAGAACAGAAATTTCTGCTGACCTGTCAACTTCAGACTCTGTTATAAAGTTATAACTTGATGTCACAACTGCAGGTTCACAGCAAGGTCTTGCTTAAGACAGATAGTGATGCTTGCTCAAGACAAGACTCAAGATAGATAATAAACAGATTAACTAGCTGTATTGCGCAACTCTATGATATCTACAAAATCAAACTCCTTAGGGTAATAGCTGTATGGCCAAAAAAAAAAAAAAAGCTCTTTTGATATCTTTACTGTTGATCCAAAGTGGCCCCAGAGGTGCTGAGTCACATGAGTAAAGGATTGTGAATATAGCTTTGAATGTAACTATGTGCAATTTCTTCTTGTGTAACAGTGTATTTTAGACTACTCTTGTTTTTCAGGCATTTTTATTGCCTTGGAATATTTGAAAATTGCTTGTTACGTAAGAAGGATAAATACAAAGCTCTATTTGTATTTATAACTGTTTTTTTTTTTTTTCTAAACAGAAATGAACATCTGCACAGATGCTCTCAGTGCAAGATTGCTAAATACTGTGGTAAATCATGTCAGGTAAGATGAAAAATAACAGCTATAAAGGGTTGAAGAAAACAGGCCTTTGAATACTTTATTTACAGGGTCACCATGCATTTTGCACATTGTGATACCTCCACAGGGCAATTTCTTATTTGTAGTTATGGACAGAGAGTGTAAACGTGCTGCCTTGTTCTATTTGAATATTTTTATATTTACGAATGTAAGACTAAGTGCAATAGACAAAACTAAATTGAAACGTGTAGTCTTTGTTTGTGCTTGGTTAGAGGGGGAGGAATAATTCTTCAGCTTTGCTGGCTGTAGACTGAAGACTCTAAATCAATTTTGCAGTAAAACAATTTGTATTTCAAGAGTAATTTTTATCATGGCAAAGCATATATTCCATTTTTTAAAGAGGAAGTAAGGGTCAAGAATGTGCAGAGAAGAGGCAGCCTTGGGCAAAACTGCATCTCTGAGGAGGCTTTCAAGAAGATGGAGCCAGGCTCTTCACAGTGGCGCATGGCAGGAGGACAAGGGACAACTTATTAAGTTGAAAGGAGAGAGGTTGACATGGGGTATAAGGAAAGGCTGTTTCACTCTGAGGACAGCCAAGAGGTGGAACAGGCTCACCAGCGGGTTTGTGTCATCTGCATGCTTTGGGGGTTTCAAGACCAAATAGATAAAGCTCTGAGCTGGGTCTGACCCCAGAGCTGATCCTGCTTTGCAACCAGAGATCTCCGTAGATCCCTTCCAACCTGAATGATCCTGGGATTCTATCCTATAAAACAATTCTTCAAGGTGTTCAAATCTAAAGCTTTAGCTTTTATATTTGGCTTGTATTGTCACTTAAGCGTGTGCACAGAAGTTGGCAGGACTTGGTACTGAGTGGGCATGCAAGGGTAAATGACTGTGTAAGGTCTAACACAACACAGAACAGGCACCTGAGATTTGAACCATGAGGGTCACCTTACAGAACCTTTGAATTTTTAAATGATTCCTCTTAGCCTTTGCATTATGATTTCTGTTTGTTTGTTTTGGTGTGGTTTTTTTTTTTTTGTAAGAATAGGGTGTCTGACCAACTAATGGTCAAAACAGACTAGTAGTATTACTCTATTAAATGTATATGAATCTAACTTTTTAAGTTGTCCTTGACATTCAAATGATCTTTTCATGTATCACGTGCTACTGTAAACAGTTCTTCCTTCATATAATCTGCAGTGTTCTCAACATGCCAGAAACCCCTCCTTTTGGGGATTAAAATGTATGCAGAGGGAAAGGAGGAAGATATGTAATTTTGATTCATTGTATGGCAAATGTGTGCAATGTACATTAGGTGCTTACTGTAGCATCAATAATAATGCCACAGGTAGACTTATTATGGAAGATCATAAGGAAAATATGACTGTGAAGAGCATAAAAGACCAGAGTATTTGCAAGGTAAGTTTAAAACAAATATCTGCCAGGAGAGTCATTGGTAAAGCTTCTATTGGCAAGTCTCTAACATGAAATGAGACTCTGCTGGCACTGACCTGCAGAAGTAAATCTGCAAGATGTAATGCAATACCCTGTTCCAGCTTAGGTGTAGTAGCAACGAAGGTAGGAAATGGGGCTTCCTCCTTGGGGAAAACAGCTATGTGAACGTGCTTCAAGGATTTACACTGGATAGCCTGAAACCATCTTGGGTATCTTTGCTTTGTGCTTCTCGCTCTAGGGTTTGTGTGCTTGAAGCCATCCACAGTTGTAGGTATTGATCTCAGTGCTGCTGAAAGTAATCTGCACTTAAAATGCTGTGTATTTACTGATATGTAATATCTTGAGCTGTTAATGTCAATAAATTATTATTGCATTAACATTCTATAATATCCTGTGATATTAGGTAGCAATTGAGAATAACTGAAAAAATGTTATTTTCTAGTTAAAACAGAGTTTATTGGGATTCATGACTGTTAGCTGCTAGCTAAACTGCTGTGCGGCTCTGGTTTTATAGCGGCTGTTAGCAAAGCTTTCCTTGGCCAAGCCAAAGGCTTTGTGCTCTACTAGCCTCTGTAGCTTTAGTGCAATTCATTAATATGTGCACTTCAGATTGAACTAATCGCTGAACAAAATAAACAGCAGGGTATTGAAGGAAAGTGCAGTTTGCCAATATTCACTTTTTTGAATGTGCAGAACAGGACTATTTTAGTTATTTATAAATACAGATAACTTTGAAATGCAGATTGTGTGGTTGGATTTACAATTTCCACTTAGTTGCAGAATGATTTGATTATTTTTTGATGTGTGTTAAATGAATCCTACAACTCAAAACACTTAGCTTGGGCTTAAGAACTGTCAGTTTTCTGGAGTTTTTTGGTTAACACATTAAATGAAATCAGAATTAACATAAAAATCTGACTTAAAAAAAAAAAATTGAGTAGCTGAACTAGGTTTAGGATAAAGGTGGACTTTGTGAAGGAAACTTCAAAGTAAACGCCGCAGGGGATTTTTATGTTATGATCTACCAAAATGAGCCATTTTTAAAGCTCCAAATATCTTATAAAAATCTTCATTTGATTTAAAATGTCAGATGGTTAAGAAAAACTGTCTTCAGGCTAACCTATAGGAGAAGAAATAGTCTTTTGAAAGATGTTTCCCTTTTTGGAACTTAGTGTGAGAATTGTTATCTTTTAAGGAGACGTGTGGGCAGAGCCAGGAGTCCTGAACAAAACTATATGTGAATTAGAATTTCCAGTTTGTAGAAATCTCGATAATGTCATTACAGCGCTCCTTCTGCAGAGGAATCAGAGTAATTCCTTTTTGGCATCGGTTTCGGCCGAAGCACTGGTTTGCAGAAGGCATGCATTTGAACTGTTCTTCTCATGTGGGGACACATCTCAAAGAAACACGGCACGTGATGCTATGTGGTCCTGCATATTTTATCTCACTAGGGCTTTATTGGTTGGGTAAGCTATTAATCATTTTGATGTCAACACTATCGTGTAAAATTCTGTGAAAGTAGGGAAAAAATTTGGCAGATTAAGGCTTACTCCAAAGACCAATTTTAGTTTAAGTGGGATAAAAATGCCAATATTATTGTATTATACAGAATGATGTCTGGACATTTACAAGCATGACCTTGTTTCTTCTAGACAAGAATAATTCTGTTCAGCACTAGATACTTAACTTTTATTTGTCAGACAGCATGTGACACTAACTGTGTATGGATTAATGCTGCCTTGATGTCATTTTTTCCCCTTGGTAGAGTTATGGGTAAAGGAAATGAAATCACAAATCTCCCATGTATCTGGAAGAAATAAAAAGTCCAATTTATTTATTATGTGTAAGCCAAAGAGGGGGGGGAAAAAAACCCTGAATGAACTAGAATAAACGTTACTGGTGCTGAAACATAGTTACCTGAAACAATTCCCCCACTTAAATGCAGTTTAAGAAAAAATTGTGTGATAGCCTTTGTAATCTTTCTAACTAGCATGTGAGCCTCTACAGGTGTGATGTGTGCTTGCATGTATCGCTGCCATTCCCTTTTTTTCTTTACTGCTGAACATGTAATTTCTTTGTTAGACATTTTATCATTTTCTGTGTGGCAGTTACCTAACAGAATCTGTTTTTCTGAATTCATTATTCTTTTTCCCTTACCGCCTATCTATGAGAAAATGTCACCTTCAGAAGCCCTTGCTTATTCTGAGTTAGTGTCATTATGGCAATTTTTTGTTGTACCCTGTCTTTTCAATTTGCTTTTTAAAAGTATTTGAAACAGCTGGGTGGCTTCAAACATATACTGTGAATATGTAAATAAAATGTGTAAATATGTACTATGTTAATGAGATGGGCTTGGAGTTTTTGTAAATTATGAACAGAATTTTCAGCTTGTAAAGATGGCAAAAAAAAAAAAGACAATCAGAAATTGACTGTCTTTTCAAACATGTTTCTTTAGCTGAAGGCTCATTCTTGTTGCTCTTCCACACTGATTTGGGAGGGACAAGGAAGGGGAAAAAATAAATTATATATTTCAATATATAGCAGCTTTCCCTCACCTTGTCATCCCATCTTTTCTCTGCTATGGAAGTGTTAGTCTTCGCTACTCTGATAAAGGTGGCCTGTGAAACAAAAATTGCAGGTTCAGGTGGTACGTGCAACTAAAATATTTTTGGTTCCGTCTTCTATTTTGGTAAATTACAGCGACTGTTCCTGATCTGAACTGTGAAAATTACCATCACCAGTCCTCCCAGCCGTGGGCATTAATGCCTCGTCAGCTCAGGGAGCTGTGGGGTTGGTTTTTGCAGCATGGAAAACTCAACCCTTGCTTTAGAGCAGCTGCATTTTGGTGAAGTGGATAGACTCTGAAGGCCTCTGTGATCTTGGGTGCTGAGCGAACATTTGCCAGGAGTGTTGTGTATGTTGGCAGAATTAGGACAGTAGAGGAAATATTAGCATGAGAACCAGAGCCCATTTATTTACCTAATAAAAATTTCAGCTAGCTGGAAAAGTGCTATCAATTTGAACTAAGCTGATGATGCTATTTATAGCATGTTACATAAAGGTAAATGAAATGATTTGTATAGCAGGAACATGGAACAAAAAATGAAGGTATTTCTTGTAGGTTTCTGTGGAGTTTTCATTCTATCTTTATGTGTTCCTCTTGTGCATTAAAGGGGTCAGATATAATATTTGAAAAAGTATGGTACAAACTATGTTATCAGACAGTGGCATGAAGCAGACTGAAGTAAGGTTTGCATTGGCAAGGAACTGGACTGGGAACTGGACAGTGCAGTCTTTTGTTTGTGTTTCTCGTTTCTTAAAGGTAAAGTTAAATTCTGGAGTAGTGTAATGGTGATACTGTTGTGTCCTGAGCCTGCACTGCTGTAGCTCCCGTGTCCATAGTATCAGTTACACAATGAGTTACGTTAGAGGAGGGAATGGCATGATGGAATTGGTTTGAGTGGATAACCCAGCCTGTCCCTTTCCACAGCACTCACGGTATACTTAAACTGCGCTGCTGAAGTGTGTGTGCTGCTGTTTCTCTGGCAATCAGCATCCAAGGGTGCCTGAGTGAGCAGATGCCCTTTCCCAGGGAAGGTTCCCTTCCTGGTCCTTTGGAGCGACTTTCGGCTCTGCAGCCATTCCTCCCAGCCTGGCTTAATGACTGTGGTGGTGTGGTTCTGGATCCCCAGGTCCAGCCCATAGCAAGGCTCAGCATGTTTGTTTGCCTGCATGTACAAATATAAATAACTATATATAAATATATATGTGTATATACATATAAAAAAATAGAATATATGTTATGTAAAATAACATGCAATTTTTTCTTTCTCTTCCTTTTTAAAAAATCCTAATAGAAAGAAGCTTGGCTGGACCACAGGCAAGAATGCAGGTGTCTTAAAAGCGTTGAGCCTAATTTTCCACCGGACTCTGTCAGACTTGCTGGCAGGATTGTTTTTAAACTGGTAAGTGACATTGTTTTAGATTTATTCAAAGTAGCAGATTCTGATAAATACTTTTTTACTCTACATTTTTAATGCAATTAAGAGCTGGACGGCTGAAGTGACTGGGATTGCTGAACAAAATTGGACTGCATGCTGCCTTACAAGATTACTGATTAATTTGCAGAAATGCTGAAAGGATCAAGAGATACTAAAATGGACATAATTAAGCTCAAGGGACCTGTTTATTGACTTTCTCTTCCTATGACTATGTAGTAGCATTCTAAACTTATTTCTGCCTAGAAGGAAAGCAAAGAGGGACACTGTTTTTTCTTTGTTACTACTGAAATTATTGGTGCTTTTCCATTAACCTCACTGGGAACCTCACTCAACCTTATTTGGATGAGTGGTAAGGACAGAAACACTGTTATCTAGCGCTTCCTTTAGAGGGCACAATGCTGTACGTTCAATGTTGAGTCTCTTAATCTCAATTACTTTTTTTTCTAAACTCTCTTGGAAGTCCTGGGTGTTTGACATTCCCACGGTTTGGTTAATTTATGTGGACTAAATTTTCTGTTAGGTTAAGCGGCTTATGACTGTGCAGGATTGTAAATGAAAAAGGATTTGCCCATTTTTTTGCTGACCCTGCCATGATCCTGTTTGTCTTGGATAAAAACGTATGCATTTGTTGTGGTCTGAAGTGATAAAATATAATTTAATATCTTAATTTATACATTGTTGGGAAGAGTGTGTGCATGATTGTTTTTAAAGGGCAAATATGTACCCAGCTATACTGTGCATTAATTATAGTCACATGAAATGTGAGACTGCTAACCTCATAAATTGCTTTCAATTATAGTGTGAACAGCTAAAGTAAATTACTAAGGGTAAGCTGCTGAAATAATGATAAAAAAAAAATTAGTAGAAAGTGTTACAACACCAAGAAAAATTTAGTATTTTTATGATAGTTTACAGAAAGTATGGAATGACCAGATTTATGTTCATGCTGTTAACCTTACCTAATTATCTTACAGGCATATCACATCGAATAATCAATCTTGTAGAGTGTTTTCAAGATAGCGTGCTATGTAGGTGTTAACTATCTGTTTTTGTCTACAGCTTAGACAATCAGTGTGGCTTTCTGAGAGACTCTACTCTTTTTCCGATCTTCAGTCAAGTAAGTGTCAACCATATTGCAGGAAATGCTTCCAAGTTCTGCTTTAGAGAATGGCCATCTGATTTTCTTGCAGCTTGCCTTCTGAAGGTCTGCTCTGTAGAATAACAGAATCAAAGACAAAACCTGCTAAAACCTCTGTGGGGAAGAACAGTTTTTTCAAAGATCAAGGAAAAAAGTGTGTCTCTTGTTCAAGCAAAACTTACACCTGATTTTTTGGCTTTAATATTTTTTTTCTCATTTTATAGTGTACATCTGCCCTGTTCAGTTTTTAATTTACCCAATGTCTGCCTTATTACATACAGTGCCCATATTTTTATGTACATATACAAAAATACATATATTTTTACATTGAGGTTTTACTTTTTGATATTTATGTGCTATTGCATAAAGCTTCAAAATAACTTACAGAAAAATGAAAGAAATCTAAAATTTATGAGGGATATGTGTATGTCTTTCCTCTACATGACTTTTCAATGGAGAAAAAAAGATAAGATTGCACAGATGATATTTTTGTGGTTTCACAAGTTTCAACTGCTTGGGTAGGAAAGGATACTCATCACAATTTCTCAGCAGAGCTAATGTTGAAATAGAAAACGTTTTTTCCAGATTTTGTGGTACCTTAAAGGTTCAAGACTTATAAGGGGAAGAAATACATCCTTGGTTCATTCTTGCATCTTGCTTAAAGGTGTTTTCTAGAGAGTAATGTGGATATTTTAATTACCTCAACATTTTTTAAGTGTTATTCAGAGCTGTGGCTATAAACCAGCTTGATCTATTGGTATAGTTAGGTAGAAATAAAAAACACATAAACATTAAAACAAATTCAGTAGCTAGTGGTATGTTTTCCTTCTGTACATCCTGATATTCTACCACCTTCTGCCAAACAGCAAGGGCAAAAGACCTTAATAAGGCAGCAGATTAAAAGGGATAGAGGGAATGCATTTCAGTAATGTGAAACATTAGGATTTTCTGCCACGGATATTCTCAAATCATTTAGCAAAGGTTTATGGGAATTAGGTGAGTATCTGAATTAAGAGCATCATTTCCAGATGCTTCAAATGAAGTTAAAATGATGAAGAATATGGACTTCTATGCTTCATGGCACTACTGGGATCCAGGGAAAAAAATTCTTTATGGTGCTCTATTGTACCAATGACTGGTTGCACAGTGGCACAGGAGGAAGTGGAGGGAAGAGAAGGGTTTCCCTTTTAAAAAAATAAACATTGATCACTTGTACAGCACTTGTCTGTAGTATAGGCAAAGATTTTTGTGTAACTGATGATTCTGTACAAACAGGTTTTTCAGTACCCCTCAGGAGATGATCTCAGTTTCCTTTAACTTGACTGGAGACAAGGGGAATAGGGTGATAAGTTGTCTGGAGAGAAGCTTGGTATTGAACAGGCCTGAACTGCAATGGATAAATGGTACAAAAATCCATAAAATGGCCAGAAGCTTCTGCTGAAATTCTTCTTAGGAAGGAAATGCTAATACCACCTGTGATACAGATGGGATGACTGTCTTCTCACTGATACAGAAAGAGCTGGTCAAGTTAATTTAGGAGGTGGCAAATGAGAGATCCACATCTACTGTTTCATCTGTATTTACTCTGAGAGCTTTAGTAACAATTCCTGTGTAGTCTTCTTAACTCCAAAGCACAAGGTGTTCAGGACTCCTAGACATTAACCGAAGTTGATACTTTACGGAATACGATACAAATGGCTTATGAATAAGCTTGCATAGTCATATGGAAAGGTTTTGGCGAACTCTTTCCTTTTGCTGTTTTCACAGCTTCCTTGCTAGAGTGAATAGATGGTCTCTGTGGTTTTGCAGTTAGAATAGTCCAAAAGAGTGTTTTGGAAAGGTGTGACCACTTGTAGTAGCTGTGATGCTTTTTGATGCCTCTATATCCTCAGAAAGCTACTGTTGTTTCAAAACATTTTTCCCATTTACAGAACAATTTACAGATGGTGTTGGTAAAGATTTACTTTTCCTTTGGTACTTGGTAGATTCCATGGGAAAGTCAGAAAAGCATTTTCATTAGAACTCTAAGTATATGGGGGAAAAGATTTCATTGGAGGGAATCACATGAATTAGAAATATAGGTTGTGATCTGAAGCAAAAAACTTATTGGAAAGCATCTGTATAATAGAAGACAGTGTTTCAACAGTAATCAGAAATACGACAGATAGATAGGATTCTAAATGATACTCTCGTTTCTTCTTTCTTTTTTTTTTTTTTTTCCTCTGGAAGTCCAGAATATTTGAAAATTGTTATTGTCACTATGCTGTCTCAATCTCCTTTACACTATTACTTTTCAGTGTTACTTTTGTCATGGTTTAACCCCAGCCAGCAACTCAGCCCCACGCAGCCGCTTGCTCACTCCCCCCCGGTGGGATGGGAGAGGAAATTGGAAGGGTCAAAGGGAGAAAACTGATGGGTTGAGGTAAAGACAGTTGAATAGGTAAAGCAAAAGCCGTGCACGCAGGCAAAGCAAAGCAAGGAATTCATTCCCCACTCCCCGTGGGCAGGCAGGTGTTCAGCCATCTCCAGGACAGCAGGGCTCCATCACGCATAACGGTGACTTGGGAAGACAAACGCCATCACTCGGGATGTCCTCCCCTTCCTTCTTCTTCCCCGGGCTCTATATGCCCTTCCTCCTTCCTCCCCCAGCTCTATACGCTGAGCATGACGCCATACAGTATGGGATATCCCTGGGGTCATTGGGGTCAACTGTCCCGGCCGTGTCCCCTCCCAGCTCCTTGTGCCCCCCAGCCTCCTCGCTGGTGGGGTGGGCTGAGGAGCAGAAAAGCCCTTGGCTCTGGGTAAGCCCTGCTCAGCAATAACTAAAACATCCCGCTGTCATCAACGCTGTTTCCAGCACAACTCCAAAGCGTAGCCCCATACCGGCTGCTGTGAGGAAAATGAAGTCTGTCCCAGCCAAAACCAACGCAACTTTACATAGTTGGGTGACTTTCAGTGTGGGTGATTTGTATAAACTGAATAAAAGCATATAAAGTTTTATATGCTTATTGAGTAACTATCTGATAAAACATGTAATATATATACTGAAAAAAACCCAAAACATGTGCAGGCATCTATTTCTTTACAAAGTTCTATTCCCAACTCTATAGTTCCTTCAAATTCATTGTGTACCCTGAAACTCAGATGAAGTAGGAAGGGTGTCTGCATGCATTGTTACTTTTGCTAGTTGTCATTTATTATAAGACCATTCCTTACTTGTGTGGTTCTACAGGCTCGCTATCTGTTACGATCATTCAGAAACCAACTTTGCTTTCACTTAGCAAGATTCAGTATGCAGAAAAGACTTTGTGTGCTGTGCTATGGGCAGACTCTTTGTTACTTTACTTGTATTGATATCAGAGCTGCATAATTAAATCCCCATGCCTTGTTTAGAAAACTTTCCATAGGCCTTTTATAACATTTTCTCTCTCACACCAGGATTCTTACACAATTGAAAAACAGTTCTTAAAAACACAAAATGAAAACATTCACAGATTTCATTTCACTTTGGTTTTGGCCTTGGCTTCTTGATAGGCTGTGAAAACCAGGTCTTGATCATCTGCAGTTAAAGATCCCATGGGACTTTTTGCTGGGATCATTAGCTCTGATGTCCTGGACAGATTCCAATGTGGATAATTGCATTCTGCTTCCATCTCTGTCAGTTCTCCCTGAAGTTCCAGTTGGATTTGGTATTCTTGTTCACATCTGTCCTAAACTGCAGTGTCCATTTATACAGTGCTGCTTACCTGATTCCTCTCCTCCATTCTAGAGGTGTTTTATTTGCTAATAGGGAAGCAAATCATGCCTTCCTCTCTTTGTCATGAGGCGTTTTGCAGTGTATGTCAGGTAGTTTAAGATGAATGATATGATGTCTTGCTTTTTCCTTCAAATGTAGTTTTTCATCTTTAGTTTCAAAGGAGTATTATATAAGCAGTGCAAGTGTATATTTATGATTTTTTTTTTAAACTTGAGTTTTCCAGTCATCTAGAAGTTTGCTGCTTTTCTTGAAGACATAGTCCTCATGGTATGATACTTTTCTGTACCAGAGATTTCCATACATTGTGAAGAGGGCACATGTCTGGATTTCTAACATATACATTCATTCAGGCTCGCAAGATCACCTTCAAATGTCCACAGTGTTAAGATGCACATGGATAGCTCTGTGGGTAGCTGTAAAAAAGCAAATACTTTGGTTAAAGAGGCTTTGTGCCAGGTATGGTGGGGCATATCTCAGCATTCTTAGTACTAGCTGGTTTGAACTTTGTGAGGAGCTGAATCTGAGCGCTCTGGAAGAGTGTGTCTCTCCTTCCCTAACCCTAGCAGGGACAGACCACCCTTAAGGTTCCTCTGGAGGCATTACTCGCTCAGCACATTGCAGAATCACTCCAGGCATGGCTTGTAGATGGCATTTCAGCACCAACGACTGACCATTGGAATGGCAGCAGGTTTTGGAAAGCGCTACTTTCCCCGAAATGGAAACAATATGCAATAGATAATATTCTTCTCAAAGTCTATATGCTTCTTGAAATCTGTATGTACCATGAGGAGGGGTACATTTGCCATAATCCAGTGTACTGGTAGGATTGCATCATTCAGCTAGGCAGGGTGGCCCTCGGTGGCTCCAGAGAAAGTCTAAACAGAACCAAAGAGTTTGAAAATAAGGAAACCCATACCAGACTAGAAGCAAATTGTAGCTGGCTCCACTGGAAGACGTCTGGCTGATAGCTGTCCATGGGTACTGGCCATTTTAGTAAGCTAACGTTTAGTGCTCCATCAGAAGTAGTTCATGGGAGGTTATTAAAGCCTCTCACTTGTGTGGTGTGTGAGAAATGGAAACTCTGTGATAGCCAATTTTCAAGCTACAAAATAGGCAGTACGTATGAGTAGAGAGATGCCAGGTAGTATAGTGCCCAGAAACCCACATACACACTAGACAGCTGTTTAGCGAAATGCAGTGACATTTGCTATAATTGCATCCTCTTTTTAAGTGAGTGACTGGGAGTTAGCTTTAAAGAGGAGCACAGATCCTGAATTGTCCTTCCAGGAGGCCGCCAAGCTTGGATCGAAAGCATGAGGAAGAACCTTTCTTGGTAAAAGGTTATTTTCATTCCCATTAAGGATCGATGTTTAAAATAAAATAACAGTTAACCATTATGATGAGATGAAATTGATTCATGGTGCATAAGGATGCTCTTTGCCTTTTGTTACAGCCTGATGCTTGAATCTGTTCACCTTCACATTCTCCATTTAGGCCTTACTCATTTTGGGTAACTGGCAGGAAAAAGAAAATGTGAAGCAGGTGATCAGACACTGAACTTGCTAGGGCAGCTGAGTTTTCACTTTCCATGTTATCAGTGACCTAATGCATGCATGATCACTTCACTAGAAAATAGGGCACTATGTTTCTGCTTCAGGATTCCTATCTATAAAGCATGAATAATGGTGCTTTACTATTTAATAAAATGATGTTTGCTTAATATTCTTCCATATCCTTTCTGTTTACCAGCTGCTGTGTACAAAACTACCTTTGTCTCTAAAATACTTTCCTTTTTGATCTACCAGCATATAGTGTTTCTGACACATCTGTGGAGGCTACAGTATAAAAATATGTGCTGCTGCAGGGAGGAAGGTACTGCTGCATAAACTTTCAGGCACATTTTTAATGTTACAAACCCAGATGCCTAATTTTCATATCTAATGGCTTACATCTGCTTACACATCTGCTTTACCTATTGGCTTTTGATCTTTAACTCACCATTGTATTCATATGATCTGGCAGCAGCAACCTGATAAACTCTTCTGTGTGTTGATAGGTAGCTGTCACAAAAAATGACAAATGTCTGCCCTCTGTCAAAATTGCCCTTGTCAAGATTAATTCTGGGACTGGAAATGTCTAGACTGTATGGCTGCCATTGGACATTTTTTAAAATGTTGATGAAAGGTTCTGTTTATGACATGGTATACTTTTTTTCCCCTTCCCCTTAAGATACTGAACAGTTATGTGAAGAAATGAAAGATGGCCTCAGGCACCTTGCGCAGACGTTGCAACTGTATTTGAAAACAGAGATCCAGGATGCATCTCACTTGCCACCTGCAATTGACTTTTTTCAGATCTTCGCAAAAGTAAGTGTTAAAATGTGATTCCTTGAAAACTCATAAATTATCATTTCCTTGTGTTCTTGATTTATTTTTGAGTGGGAGTTCAGTAGAAACATCCAGAATGTGATATATGAGAAAGTGAAATCAAACTGTTTATTTTTTCCATTTAGTCAGTATTTAAGCAGAACTATCGCTTTTATACAATTGTAACACTTCAAAATTAAAGCAGCGGCCAGGGGATATTTTGACTTTCCTTTTTTAAATTACCATGTTAAAGGTCTTGGGGGACTGGGCGGAGGGGGGAAGTTGCATTAAAAACCAAACAAGTTCAAAAACAATTGAGTCAATCAACCTAAGTAATTTTTCCACAGTGATAAAGAGCATATAGCATCAGTCTTCAGCCTAGAATTTTTCTGCACAGTGCAGTATCTTCTATTTGTAGATATACTCCCGTTCTGTTTTGTCATTTAGTAGTATGTGTTCATGGGTGTTGCTGACAGTACCGTATCCCGCAAACTGCTTTCTCAGGGGCCGTGTGGATCATCTGTTCTAAAAGGCTACATGTAAAGTACTTGAAATCAATTTCTGCAATATGTAAAATGTTTGTTATGTTACTAACTAAATATTGTTGGTGTTTGCTGTACATAATTTATCCCGTTCAATTCAGAAAGCTTCATTTGAACAATGCTAGCAGAGGTACTTCATATGGAGAATACTCAGTTTTAACTTGGTTTAATTTTTTTTGATTTCTAATTGATTGATAAATTCTACCATAAGATTTATCTTAACTCGTGCATATTTTAGTTGTTTTAATAAGCATTTTCTTATGAAGTCAGACTCTTAGATGTTTTTCTTTTGATATTAATAAAAGGAAGAGCCTCTTAAAAATTAAATAAGAATGCAATATATGATTTTTGACTTCTTTTAATCTGTTTGCACAATTGTGCAATCTGTTTTGTTTTGGACAGGAGGAGTAGGAGTAATATAATCAACTGTGGTGGTTTTCTGGATTTTTTTTTTTTTTTTTTAATTGGTGATTAGACTGCTGTCAAGTAAAGTTGCAATTTTCCCTGAAAAACCATGCAGGCTGAAATACACCCAGTCAAAAGGGCTCATAGATAAAATCCTTATGCACTACCTAGTCTCCACTCAGACTTTTACTGCCTTGTGTTGGCATGCTGATTTGGCCTGAACTTTGTCAGATGCGTTCACATGACATACGCACTCTGTGTCATCTGGTTCAGAGAATTTGTACAGCTGAAGATAAGGCTGAGTATCAGAAGATGATCACTGCCTAACCAGTTTGTACTGAATTGCAGCTTGTAAGAAATTCTTTACAAATGTCATTGCCTTGTATATAGTAATAAGCTTAAGATGGAGGCTGGCCATGGTGGCCCTACAGGAGCAGTGTGAAGGTTGCTCAGTATGTTGGAGCACTGGTGAAGAAAATAAGGAAAGTTTTTAAATTTTTTGTTTTTAAATTACATGCATGCACAAGCATCTGCACGTATGTGCGCCTCCTCTTCCCTCCCATGTATTTTACCAAGGTGATGCAAGGTGGGCATCAAGGGCAAAGTGAAAGTCAAGACTTCCCAGCTCCGTATCCTGTTAACTGGAGAGCTAGGTGTGCTCCTGTTAATGACAACATTTGTCCCACTATAACTTTGCTATCACAAAGATATTTTTAACTCAGTGTATTCTTTTTGTTGACCATGAATTTGTCCCTACCCTACTGAATGCACTGCAAAGTACTGAGTTTTCAAGTGGTGGTGGTGGTGGTGTTTTTCTTTGTTTTTACCAGTAAAGTAGGTCTCATTTCCTCCTTTTGCTCATTTTGCTGAGTCTGTGTGGTAGTCTGCCCTAGGAAAATGGAGAGACATAGACCTATCCTGGGTGCAGGTATTATATTGCTAATAATAAAAAGAATTGACAGAAGGATCTGACTGAACAGATGAGTTGGTTGGGAGAAAGGACCTGTCAACTAAATATAACCCTATGCTTTACACGTGAATAAAATTAGTATCTTGTTTGGAGTTCTGTCAAGCACAATGCTTTTTGGAAAGTTCTGTAGTCACTCTAATTGTCCACGTAGTAGTTTATAGCCTTCCCAATTTGGTTGTCTGGTGAGCGTGTTATGAAGTATGGCTTTATATTGAGACATGATTTTAGTATGCCCCCATCCTTGGTGAGGAAGCAGAAGGCATTTTCTGCCACTCCTGTAGAATGTTTTTTTGAAGATAAACTGAATGTCAATGCAAACAATACTGTTTGTGTTTTTCTTAAGCTGAATAGGGATGCTTATTCCCAGCAGGTAAAATTTAAGGCTTTGGAACTATGAAGTCTCTGATAACAGACTTACGCAGTCTCTTCTCTGTAGTGTAACTCTAAAAAAGACCAGCTGTGATGACTTCTCTGTGTGGTCATAGAATAAAGAAATACTACAGATACATGACTTCAAGATGTAATCTTGTTTTCCCAACCTCTTCCAACATTCCTTTCAAGTTCAGTAGGTGCTTATTCTAACAGTGAACTTTTTTGGATCAGTTCTTTCACTGCATGCCACAAAAAGATCCAGTCAAAGGTCACTTTTATTCTGTTTGATGCTGGATCTTCCAGAAGGAAAATAAACAGACAGCCAGACAAAAGAGAAAAATGCTCCTGCAGTGAGATGACTAAATTCCAGATAGTTCTTGGAAAATCTCCAACCTGATTTAGGTCAAAAGAGCTTCTCAGAAGCTCTTTTAAACAGTCCTCCTTCTCTGCTGACCACTGCTCTTGTCTTTGTGAAAATTGATTATAGTTTTATTCACTTCCTTGTGATGCATAATGAGCAGAGAGTCCCCTTGAGTGCAAACTTGTGGACACTTCCCATTGAAAATCAGAGAAAGCTTTGCTGGTTTTTTCCATGGGAACAGAATTTCACCCCAATGTATGTTTAGTTTGCATAAGACCTGTGGAAAATATCAGCTGTACTGATTCGGGGGGCGTTTCAGAAGGGTAACATACCTTCCTTTTTGACAGTGTTGCCCTGTCTTTACTAGACAATTTGCTTTTGTATCAACTGTCCTTTGAGCTGGAGTTGGATTTTTTCATTCTTGCTGTCTGATCACTCTTCTGAAGCTCCAGTTTATTTAACATGCCATTTATCAAGGCTGTGGCTGTTTTTAAATTCTGATCCTCAGTATTAAACAGAATTATCTGCAGTTAATTACGTGATAAGGCTTTAACTCCACTGAGACATTTTCTAATGTCAAGATAAATTTTTGACACCATGGTTTTATGGTTTAATGATGTTTCCATAACCTTGAGATAAAATCAGTCCTTGCTTTTTATTCTTCAGCTTTTACTTACATGTGTGAGGAGGTGGCCTGGAATCCTGTGAAACATTTAATGGATGCAGGATAAAGAACTAATTTTTTTTGTATACATTTATAGTTTTTTTCATAATAGCAGACAGAACCACGTAAACTACTTAAGATATTGAATGGAATCCATACCTACCATCTTGACTGTAAAACTGTGAGTGACTCCACTGCCTGGAATGAGGCCTAAGACAACTCTTTCTTTACACCAAATATAGACTTGCTGTCTTACATAGAATTGCAGCTACTCATACTATGTCAGAATCGACTTTTTGAGCTTTTTGAAATTGTCTGAAAACTTTTTTTTGCAATTAACATGAAAAAGTTTCTGATGTTAGATAAAATGGTAACCATTTTAAAGATCTTCTAATTTCAGATCCTCACATTTATAAAAATAGTGATCTATACAAACCAAGATTGCAGAGGAAGTGGCAACCACAGTGCATCAGCTTTAGAAGCAATGGTGTCAATAAAAATTAAAGACAAAATAGTAAAAAATTTAATAAAATGGGAAGAAATGTTGCAGCAGTACTCTAGAATGAGGGTGATAAACAGTCTGAGAAGACTCCTCTCTGCTTCACCAAATGAAAGTTGTGTCTTTACAGGAAGTTATTTTTATCTAAAGTGAATTTTCAGGTTTAGTTATTTCCTGTTTTTCCCCCACTGAATTATAATGTGGGGAGATAATTTTCCATAGCGATTATCTTAATTTTTGGTCACAACAGTTACCTTCAAGAGTAATAGGGTATTGTACCAGACCATGAAACAAGGCTTTAACCATCCTGTCTGATTGTAAATTAGAGCAACATGGTTACAATTAAAATACAAGCTTTGTTGCAATGAAAGTAAGACCATAAGCCTGCAATACTTCAAACTGAGCTTATGGTGTAATTCCGGTCCCCTCATTTAGTTTTTGTGTGCACCATCTGTTTTACTAATGGCCTGTAGGATAACAAACGCCAGGTGTAGAAAACGAGGTAGAGTTCTAAAACAAGGACTGGTTGGGTAGAATTTGTAATAGTTTGGTTGTGTGTGGTAGGGAAGAAAGCTTTCTTCTTGGAGGGTGGAAGGTAAGGAAAAGACTGTTTTTAAAGGAGGTTAATTCAGCTCTGATTGAAAAGCATAAGCTTCTAGAAAAGTTACTGCCTTGGGTGGGCCGGGCAGTGGGTGGGGAAGGTGTATATACTTCTTGTTCAGTTGACCCTTTTTCTGTCATGCTAAGTTGGAAGTAATAAGGAGACAGAAAGGAGTCTGGAGAAATAAATGGCAGGGTACTGTAGGCTATTTTGCAACTCTCGCCTTTTTTTT
>NW_009622645.1:41072-60175 GCF_000690535.1 Cariama cristata
CCCGAGTTTAGGTCTAGCACTGTGATAGTGCTGTGCAGAACTGAAGGAGATCCAGGTGGCCAGGGACTTAATCACCATTACTTTGCCTAATGTTGCTCGAGCATATCCACAAAACACAGCGCTTAAAAAGCTAATGGTCTCTGACATGTGCTACGCATCAGTCTCTTTTCTGGCACCCTTATGGAAGTGAACTGGAAACAGTAATGATAAAAACCTTTAGCAGTTGTGGCAATTGGAGCACATACATGAAAATATGTGAGTTGAGGCACCTTCTATGTTTAGGAAAAGCTGGCATGAAACAAGGTCATGCATGGAGATGTTTAGTAAAGATCTGAGTAGTAAATGAAAAACACTTACATCCTCTATCAGCAGTTTTAAAAGCCTCTAATTGAGGAGGATAAGCCTGATAACTGCTTGTAAAGCTGTTGGCAGCAAACGGTTCTATCTTTGTCTTTAGGATGACCTGTAGTGGGGTTACTTAAAGCATTTTTGCTTGTTTGTTTTGGCTGTGAGCAGAGCTAGAATTCTGTGTGGCAGGATTATTAATCAGCTCTGAGAGTTGTTCAACATGTTTAATGGATGAAAAGGCTAAAAATTGTTTTCTTTCCAGAATGGTGTTGGAGTAGATTGGTAGTCTGTTGAAAAATACCATGCTCTTTGAATATAGGATGGGGAACCATGTATTTGTGGTGGTACTCTTGACTTGCTGTTATCTCAGCTGCTTCAAAGCCTCTCTGAAAATGAGGGGAACTTTGTCTAAGCTGTTCTATAGACCTAAGTAGCTGTTACAATCCAAGTATCAACAGAAGGTGAGACAACTTCTGTCACATGTGGGCATATCAGTGGGTGCCAACTAAATGATACCTACCTACATGAAATTTAGTCCTTAAAAGTGTTTTCTCTCCCTATTCCCCAGTATTTTTTTATTAACGTTTTTGTTTTATTAATAAAACGTTTTGTTTTATTAACACTGTAGTTGTGATGTTAAAATTTCTTTTTGATATCTCCTATTTCATTAAAACTACTCTTAAGTTTGTTGTAGAAATAAGATGAAGAAGGAAACAGCAGTCATACTGGGTCAGGATCGCAGTCTAATTGATCCTACTATCCTGTATTTCAGTATGGATGAGCAGCAGTCACAGGGGGGTTGTAGCACTGATACTCTGCGAGCTGGCTTGAGATTCCTTAGCTTCTACTATAGCAACCTGAAGCTGACGAAGCCTAATTTAGACGGTTTCTTGTAACGGCAGAGAGCATAGCTATTCCGTAATAGTGGCTGGCATAGCTTTCTTGCTTGCATCTCCCTACATGCCTGACCTGGAAGTTCCTATGCTGTCCTCAGGTAGTTAGGTGGTGATTGGCTTGTGGTGTCATATCCAGGAACATTTCCTTTAGGAACTCATCTAATTTGCCTTAGTGACTTCCCCCCCACCCCCCATACACACCCCTTTCCTCTTGATTGTGTAAATATTGACTAGATTTTTCATACTTACAACCATCAGTTAATTGCATTTCTTCTTACAGATCCTTTGAAACTTCCTGTGCTGGTTGTGGGCTTTTTGAAACTTTAAATGTGTGTGCTCAAATGTGTCCTTAATGCCATAGATACTGCAGATGATGGATTTGAATGTATCTCTCTTCTGAATTTAAAGTAATGTGGGCTGTTACTAAGGCTTCTATAATCGCTTTTTGAAATTTGGGAGTATCTTTCTAGTTTAAAATAGAAAAAGTGCAGGATTAAAGCTCCCTTCCATCTCCCGTTCCACAGGAACATTTTTCATTCTGTCCACAAAGCTTGTGCTTTGCCTGTACTCACAAGTATAAAATTCATCTTCTTTCTTCTTCCATTACAACCAAGGCCAAGGTTTCACTCAACTTTCAGAGGAAACTGGATTGGATGCCCACTCACTGGTGGGTATTTCTATGCATCACAAGATCGCTGAAGTCAGAGTTGTCTGCACTCATTGTGTAAATATGCAGGATGTGGTTATGTGTTGCTACTAGTATAGGTAAAAATGGTGAAGTGTCAGCCTACTGGTTTGTCAATGTTCATGGAGTGTCATGGGTGAGAAGTACTTTCCCTAGTGGAGCCTCTAGCTTGGGAAGATGGTAAGCAAGGGAGGGAGGTGCACAAATTGTTTGCTGGCTGTAACATCAATTTCCTCTGCTATGCAGAAATTATATAGGCTAAGTAATGCTGACATGTTTCTCATTCTGTAGTCGTTTCAGCCTTATTCAAATCAAAAAAATCTGTATTTAAAATAGCAACTTGCACCATGTGCATTTGTGCTGTCTAATCTTTGGAAGAGTCACGTTTGCTTTTATACTTTAAAGAGTATGAGGTAAAATTCCATAAACTGGCTGACAGAGAGAAACTCCTGTAACAGCATAGAATCACTTATTTTGCTTTTAAACTCCCAAGTTCTTTTTATGTTTTTGTGTTTGGTTTTTTTAACTTGAGACAATATCCATGATCCTAGTGATACTTTAAATGGCATGAATCTGAAATGAGCATCATTTCACTTCCCTAGATTTTATAATTAATGCTGCATGTGTTGACTATATTCCCTTGTGTACTAAAACGTGAAGTATGTCTCTAGTTTTATAAAATGTTATGTACTGGCCGAAGAAGCAGCTAGTCTTGAGAATGTAATGATAGCGTAGGAACTTTTGTAGTGGATTTGGGCCAATGACTGACATAAGTCCAACAGCATTTGCTGTCTTAATTATACAAGATCGTTATGTTTCTCGTTCCATAGCAATTTTTTTTCATTAAACTAACTTTTCAGACACATCAGACAGCTAGTAAATTTTGATGTAAGTTCCAGTTCATTTGACTGAAAACCCACAATTCTGAAAACAAGCTCCAGTGGTAAAGCTTGGTGTGGCACTTCACCAGTTTGCCCTCGTTCTGTTAGTTTGCTAGCAATGACACTCGGGACCAAAATTTGTACCATTACCTGGATGATGCAACTAGGCTGATTCCACAGGTGACTCATGGCAGGAATGACCAAGAGAAGAATTCAGTTTGTTTTCTTAATATCCTTGTACCTGTTAGTTAAAACAAGAATAAGTGTATTTAACCGTCTCCTGTAATAAGAATATACTTGAGATGAATTAACAGTGGCTGCTAAGAATTACAGCAAGATTTTTACCAACATCTTCAGTGTGCATGAACCGCAAGATATAAAAAATAGAAGCAATTTGGGGTAATTGTGTTAACTGTAATTTTGAAAAATGTGTTTTCCTGGTTAACTCTAACTTTACACAGTTGTCTAACAGACTACTTGACTTAATGAAGGTGTTAATGGATATGCTTCCTATCTTTTATTTATTTAACTGTCCTTGTAGTATCTTGTCATGGCAAAAAATTAGAGAATATAAGAGCCTGGAAACAAAAGGTACTCTGTAACAGCAGGATCTTGTACAACATTAATGGCTCTTATTTGCAATACTTGCATCTGCTCGGAAGCAGCTAAGTTTAGGTAGACTTGCTGATGTCTCATAATGGCCCCTGCTGCTGCAGGTGGTATTGGTAGATGATGCATCGTAGTGCATGTTCTTGTGTCAGAAAGACAAAAGCAAATCTGTATGTGGGTACAAGACCAGAGAGATAACATATCTCCATAACCACATAAATTGTGTAAATAGAGAGAAACCCTGCCAAATAAGTAGAGAGGTATCTGGTAGCTTGTGTATTCTGGAAGAATCTGTGCTCCGTTGGTACGGCTCTTCTGGGAGAGTGAATCAAAAATGCTGGGAGTGTCCAGAGCTGTGAACCGTGTGTTTTCAGTGAGAGGTTTTTGACCATGAAGTAGCCTGCTCTTTGGGAGAAGAGTAGGCATATGCACATCTGCTTTCCAAGCATGTTGCTGCCAGGTATGTTTCTTTGAAAGTCTTTATCTGATAATCAAGGAATTGCACCACAAACAACCAAATAAATGTAAATTATGCTGGCAAACCTGCCCATGATATAAACAAACTGACCAACCCAGTTTAGTAGGTCAACAGTTGTATGATTTCTAGCAAGTCTTTTTACTATTATCTAAATGTTGTAGATTAACAAGAAATTAAATTTGCAAATTTGGTTTTCTGGTCGCTCCATTTCTAGATGAGAGGGATGAGGGAAATGTGGAGTCTCATGAGAAAGGCAGAAAGAGAAAACAAGCCCGGCTATTAGGGGAGAACACGGTGTTTTCCAGTTAACTTTGGGACAACGTTCGAGCAATGTTGTTTCCTGTCTAGATGAAATGTGGAGTCTCGTGAGAAAGGCAGAAAGAGAAAAAGAAGCCCTGCTATTAGGGGAGAACACGGTGTTTTCCAGTTAACTTTGGGACAACGTTCGAGCAATGTTGTTTCCTGCCAGCACATCTCTCAGTTGTTTGGGATGAGAATACAGTTATTTGTAGAAGTTTAAGTGAATGTGCCTACGTGTGAGAAATGGAGCTGGTGAAGGGAGAGTGGGCTGGTGGGTTTCCTGCTCATTTGTGTAGTTCATCATATTTTGTATTAGTTATGTATACAGGTTGATTCTAGTAAAATAAGGGGAAGTGGGAAGTTGTGAATATATGTCACAGTATGCTTTTAGTCACTCTGTCTCGCTGATAGACACTTGATTGGAGTTTTATTGTCAGTGTGCAGTGGGAGGAGGATTTTCCTGGACTACATTTTTGCATTACTGGGGTGGAGGGAAGAGTTGGTGCATCCGCAGAAATAAGATGTAGCTTGTTGCATCAAGCTTGTTGGATCAAGCAAGCATATGATAACAGTGATTTGTATTTATCTACTGCCCTCTCCTGAACTGTTTAACTCCACAGTTCTCAGTCAGCTTTCCAAGGTGTGAAGGTAGGAGTGTATCACATTCTGTCTTTCTGTGGCAACTGATATTTAGTTCAGCTAGGATTAAGCGGGGAATACGCGATTGCCTGATGATAATTCTGTAATTAGTATTGTTAGTGATTAGGAATCTCCTTGGGTCTCATTTAATGATTTATTTTCATGTAGTAATATGAAATAAGGTGTGTAGCTGCAGTTTGGCAAGTTCTCTTCTGGCCTCTACTCTTTTCAGTGGATATTTGTTGTACGCCTCCTGCCACTTCAGTGGGGAGGTGTTAATTGTCTTAGTTCTTTGTGACAGAAAAAGGAACAACTCTCTTAGACCAATAAAATTTTCTCCGTCCTCCTTAACCTGTCATTACAGTACTACTAACAAAAGTACTCACTGCTCAGCACGTAAGAAGCCCTGAGTATATGAATGCTCTTACCACTCTTTAGAATCAAAATTTGCACAGAGAATTTGGAGGATATTTGAGAGGGAGGGCAGGTGGCCGTTGCAGCTTATGCAAGCAGATGATGTTGATTAAATTCATGTAATGATAAATAGTGGAATTTAGAATAATGAGGCACAGTGGTTTTGATTTATTGTTCCAAGTAAAGCTGAGTTCTCGGGGGAAAAAAAAATACAGTAAAAGATCTGATGATGGAATCCTACAAAGTTCATTTGGTCCTTTTAAAAACTGTAACTAGCTTTGTTTAAATAGTCAACTTTGCTCTTCTGCTGATTTTATAGGTAAGTCTAAATGGAAAGAAAAGCAATATATTTTTATATCCAGAATGCCTGAAAGATATTCTTTTTTTTAAAGCTCAAAGATAATTTTGCATAGTGATGTTTATCTACCATTCTGGGCCAGATTGCAGATTAGCTTGCAATTCCACTTGTTTTACTCTCTCTGAATTGTGAGAGGTAGGGCTTATTTCTGCAACTTCTGGTTTTGCCGATGCATTCAAAAATTTTATGCTAGGAAGATTGGCCTTGGCAGACTGGATTATACCTGTACGGGCTTTCTCCTCCTCGCGACTAAGCACAGCCTTTTCTTGACAAAAGGCAAGCAACAGGGGCTACCACCAACGGTAGTGCACTATGTGCATCTTCAGGAGCTCTCCAAACCCCCCAAAATAGGGTTCAGAATCTGACCTCGCTGAGGTGGACCCTCAGTCTTATGTGCCGGGGCATGCTGTTCTGCTCCATGCTTCACCACTGAGGCTCACCCGCTTCCTGCATTCACAGTGGCATGTTCATCTTCTCACCCCCCTTGTGCTAGATACAGACCCGGTTAGGGAGTCCCGCCGATGCCTCCCGCGTGGGGTCCTGGAGGAGGTGCTGCTGTGCAGCCAGAGGGCTGTCTTGGCGGAAGGCACAGCGTCCAGCGGCATCTGGGCTCCAGGGACCTTGCCCTACTCTGTGCTCCCATGTGCCGAGGCACAAGCCTGTCCCGGGACCGCGTGCCCAGGCATGTATGTGCTGTTTGACTTGGGTATCCGTTCCCACCGTGTGGCCTTGTGTTGAACCTTGTGTGTTGAGATTCTGGTAACTTGTGGTTCAGTCATCAGGAGTCCCATCATTGATTTTGTGGGATCAGGAACAAGATCTGAATATACTCGTCGCTGCTTAGGAACAAATGGGGAACTAAACTCGAGTTTTTTCCCACGCTGATTTTTTGCCAGAAGCTGCCTACCTTCTCTTGCATGTCATTCTGTCTTGGTAAGGCAATCTACCCCCACATATCTGCCTTAGCTCTTCTGTATTCTGGGAGATATTTTATTTGAATTACGTTCAACAATGTGAGTATGTTCAGTGTGAGATGTACACCATGGAATAATTGTTAATGCTGGCAGCATTGTACTTACTGTTTTGCTATAGGTTAGGATGAATTAATTAGCACAGCTGTTTTTATAGTGTTACTAACTAATCTTACACTGTAGTCTTATGGTGTAAAAAGCTTTCATTAATCACTGTTTCACATGTGTAACTGAAACGTGTTGTTATGCAAAAGAAAGGTAAGTGAAATCAGGGTTGCTTGGGGTTTTTACCTGAAGTATGATGCATTTTCTAGGCAAAATGAAACTGGAATCCTATAGATCTCACAAGACTTCTGTATGTGTGGGTTATACAGAAGAGTATATGTGAACCTGTGAACTTTGAATCCCTAAGAGAAGACCTTTATAGCTGTCGTGAAGCTTGATCCAATGCCAGAACACTGTGAAATCACTTTGAAAATATTATTGATGTGTTTAAGTTAAGGTACTCGGCATCTTACAGAAGTGCTAGTGTACTTTGGAAGTTAGGATGAAAGCTACTTTAAAAGTATCTTCCACGAGAACACTCTTGCTCTCTGATGCTTCCATATGACTGTGACGAACGCTTCTGCTCTTTTTTTCAAACTGGGAGGGAACTTGTAATTAAAATATAGAAAGATGCACTGGAAAACCAATTGTGTCTTTACTTTCAGAATGCCACTGGATTTCCTAGCAATGGTGGTATTTTTATTTTTAGAAAAGTAAGATGTGCTTGGAAATGCAGCAGGCTGCTCTGATGTTCTCTTGAGACATCTGTCCTTGATTAGCCGTTTGAATCAGTGATATGTGTTTGTGTCTTGTTGCCAAGGAAGCTATCATTGATAGCTTCTTTTGAGAAAGAAAAAGCAGCGGAAGAAAATGTGCTCATTTACTGCTTCATTCGGAGGTTGAAACATTGCCCAAACTAACTTGCACACGTTTCGGTTTTTGAGTGCTTTGTGGGTCTGTGACTGAATAATTGGGAAAGAAGTTTGAAGACTTCTATGCAAAAGCATAAAGGATAGAAAATACACTGTTTAAAAAAGTTGAGCTAGGGTTCACCCATTTATAACTATCATGTGGTATAAAAGACACCCTGTAAACAGAATTTGGTTATACAGTAATTTGTTTTAATGGACTTTACCCATGAAAAATTTTCAGATGTGTTTCTTGTAGCTAAAAGTAAGTTAAAAGAAGCAATTACCTTTTATGTCTTCTAATGTGAGACAAACTCCTTGCCTGGTATCTCGTATTTTAAACGTCAATAGTTGTTGCCAACAGCCTGCCTGTCTAAGCTAAATATCTTTTGGATCACACTAAAATACTTTGAATAAAATTATTTTAATACAAGAGTGTCTTTTGGGATTTCTGGAACTTGTTTGAATATAAGCATCTGGCAGTGCCTAAGCTGAAAAGATTGTTGGAATTAAATAGAAAAAGTATTTGTTTTTCACTTATTTCCAGGCAAATGGAGAATGGAAATTTTAATAGGTCAATGACAGTGAAATAAATAATTAAGCTTTTTAAAGTAATTTTCATAATTTTCCAGTGGTTCTGTATAATACACATGTAGAATCAAAACTAGAATGATGATACTGATATTCTTTGAGCGGTAGGTTTATTACAGGAGAATTCCCAAGGACTTTAAATCGATGCTGTTTTTCAGCTGAAATGCAGAGTCCTCTTCACAGAAGAGAGAGAGGGCCATTGTGATACTTAAAACTTCACAAACGGCTTCAGGATTGCTGCCTTACAGGAAAGATCTGGCGTGCTCTTTGGATCTAAATGACTTTCTCTTGGATCCATCTGAGTGAGGCTGGTCGTGCCACGCTTACAGAAATGCATCCTGTGGGAACTGCTGGTCGGAGGAAAGCGTTGTTAGAAGCAGAGCAGACCTGTGGGCAGGAGTATCTCCCACGGGCTGGAAAGGACTGAAAAGAGCAGAAGAGGCAATACAAAGGTTATTTGAGTGTGGTTTAAAAAAGGGGAATGTTATACCGTTCAAAATAAAATAAGGAAGACATTTCACTACAGCGTTTATTTTCTCTTCTTGTGGTGTTACTGGATTACCAGAAAATCCATCATGTAAATAATAGCATTATTTGTAACTGCTTTCTACTCTTTGGGTAAGCGCTACCCTGTGTTTGTCAAGAAACTAGTACATGGAGATAAAACAAGGTGTATAAAAAGATCAATTTATCTTTACCATGGTTTGGTATCGGCTAACTGCTTTTGCGAAGACAGTGTTAGCAGGTAAGTCCAGACAGGACATGATGTCGGGATTTTCAGCAAAATCCTTCATAATTTTATGGGTGCAGTGGAGTTATTTCTGCCTTTTAAAAAGTATGTTGTCACAGAGTTGACATAAGACTTAATGGATCTCTTCTTTCTTACCATTTAAAATGTGTCATTGACTTTCAGTGGAAGCTGAGCTAGAAAACAGGGAACATTGATCATGCGTGACATGATCTGGGATTGAATCGTTTGTGCGTTTATCCCTTTTGGCATTAAGTATTTCTCTGAAATTTGCTTGTTTTAGCATTAGAGGACACAGTGAAGAATAATCTGAATACGAAATTATTGTAATTGGTGTTTCTGTGTACGCTCGGCTTTGTCAGGAAAACTAGTTGTGACTACTGGGTAATTATAGGGTTGGGATTGCCCTTGGAAATCCGGATGCAGTAGATTAGTGTGCATGACTTAAAAGCTGGTGGACTTTTTGGCTTTCTTTAAAGGGATGTTGTTGACAGTGACTTTTCCTTTTGTGATTAAACACAATCCATTTGGATAGATTAGTTTTCAGGCTCATTAGTCTTTATTAAAAAGGGACTATGTCAATGTCTTGCAGGCCAATTTGGATTGTTTTGAATAACATGACTGGTGTTTAAATGCTGCCTCTGTAAACAGCTTTGTTAAGGGAGGCTGTATTTGGTCTTGTGCTGTTACTAAACAATTTGGAAAGGGTAAGACTAGTTCAGATCAAAGCTCTGGTGTCTCTAATGGCCTGTTAACATAATATAAATTAAGCTGAACTGGGTCAGTATATTGTGATCTAATCACATTAATGCAATGATTTAATTTTTTTAAATGCTGTTATCGTTTAAAAGATTGGTGTTTCCTGAACCTTGAATTTGAAAAAATAAAATCTTGTATGTTTGACTCCAACCCTTTTTTTTTCTATTTCAATTAAGAAAAAGCTAACTGTTCTTAAGGTGAGAGTAGAAAACCAAGAAACCATTTGACACGCTTGAGGAAAAGGAGCAAGAAAGGCAGAACTAAGGGGCAGATGGCCTTTTCCTATTCTCCAGTTAGCTTCAGGTAGAAAGAGATCAGATCAATGAGAAAAGGGCCGGAGTTCCAGTCACAGTTGCATTTTATCTAGCATTTCACAGTAAATGAGCTTTGGATCTTATGGCAATGATTTTAAGAAAGTCCTTTAAAAAAGCAGTAAAATTTTGCACTTAGGCAGTTTAGCGTTTTGAATGTGGAGATCTTCCCTGGCTTGGTTACTATACCAAATAGACCAAGAGATTTATGAGATTCCGGACCACTAAAGAATAGTTTTAATTCTTTTACCGACAAATATTTTGGATTGCATGGTACAGAACAAATCTAATCAAAACTGAATCTCTTGTTTCTGTGTGCCTATAACAGTGGAATTGTTAGATCTTTGATAATTTACATTGGTTAAAACTATGGAAGAAAAAAATATTGATAATATAAAGGTACCACCTCTGGTTTGCAATGTCCTTGAGAAGCAAATGAGCGAAGCCTTGGGGAGAGTATAAACGAAGTTTCACTCAAAGTAGCCATTGTCTTGTTCATGTATTCTGGATGCATGTCAGGTCTGAACCCTGATCCTCACTTTCCCTGCTGTGGAAAAGAGAGATAGAAAAAGGGAAAGAAAAGGACTATAAGAGGATGAGTAAAGGTTTTCATTTGGTGATTTTTCATTTATTTATTTTTGGTCCACATGCATGGAATCCAAGGTGCTGGGTGGCTATAGATGAGTTATGGGCTGGCAGGTCTGCCCTGACAGCTGTTACCCTGGACTTTGGAGTATTTTCCCTCATCAGAGTTACCATCTGGCTGGTCTGATCTGGTATTCTGGATGCGGGGATCGAGGGCACCCTCAGCAAATTTGCAGACGACACCAAGCTGGGTGGGAGTGTTGATCTGCTGGAGGGTAGGAGGGCTCTGCAGAGGGACCTGGATAGAAGGGCCGAGACCAACGGGATGAGGTTCAACAAGAACAAGTGCTGGGTCCTGCACTTCGGCCGCAAAACCCCCATGCAGCGTTACAGGCTGGGGGATGAGTGGTTAGAAAGTGGTCAAGCAGAAAATACCTCTCTCTGGAATTCCTCATGTCTTTTCAAACACCCTTTAAAAGAAGGGAAGAATGATGATTATTTTTTTTTTTTTCCTCTCCATATTAGTGAGCAAAGCAATGTGGTCTGACTTGAAATAGTTGCTTTGTTCCACTGGTTCCTGATCCAAACCCTGCTTTGCTTACAAGACACAACTTTAACACCATCTTTTGGCTATATCGGTACACCTACTTTGGGCTGCTTGCTTTTTTCTGCATTTTACACCTCGTCTGTCAGTGGCTTGTGGTGCAGAAATTTAAATATCGTATAATTAATTTCTTATCTTGATATAAAATCAGAATTGATTGAGACCTCCTGAGTCTCGCTACAAAAATGCCTGCAAGTAGCCAATAGTTCTCCTTATCCTCAATGTCAGGGCTTTTCAGAAATCTTTTTATTTTAAAAGATCATTTCTGTATAAGGTTCCTGAAGTTGCATTTTATTATTGTGCTGGAAAAATGTGAACAGCACTCCAATGGTTGACTTCTGGCGCTGGATTTAGGGGGAAAATTAACTTTAAGAATTCTGATATACCTACTTGTATTGGAACTCAGGTTCATAGGAATAAGAATCAAAACTCCCTGACAGAGTGAAATTAAATTTTATGCACTTCAAATGCTTTAAAAATCTTTTAAATAGGTCACATTATTAAACAGGATGGATATTTAATGGAGGGATGAAATTATAGAGATCACTGTAAATTTTTGTGCTTCTAACATGCACTGGTCATTTTTGCACCCTAATATACTCTCTCCATACAATGTGAAAATACACATATACACATATACATACAACTGATATAAATTCAGATAGGTTTGCTGATTTCAGTGGATAGCTGTAATAATTTGCATTAGGAACTGCAGTTGTACACTTTTTTCCCAGAAACAAATATAATTGTCTCTAGCAAGGGGGCAGCTGATTAATAACATGTGGATTTATGGTCAATGCGTGGAAATGATCTGCATTAGATTTTTATGTGGGAAAGTGAACAAATAAATTTACTTCTGTTGTTTCGCAGGAATCATGTATGTGCCTGCTACAGTAAGCTGGTCTCTGGATAAGAATGCAGAGCTGGTGGCTAAAATATTAGCAGTTATTGTTACATTTATAAACAAGGGAATATTACATAAAAAGTCTTGGGTTTTTTTTATGCATATGTGATCTTAAAAAAACTCAACAACCCACATTTTCTATATTTACTTTATTTTAGTGCCACACTATCTTTTTATCACCATAACCTGACAGCTTGGATTTAACAGGACAAAACAGTGTCAGGAATATTAATGCTGGTTGCCAGGTCTTTGACTGGTGAATTTTTTGAAAACTGAATGAAAGATGATGTTGAATCTGTATTTAAAAAGGAAAAATTTGAGCATGCATCAGTTATTTTCCAGTTTGTCCTGATAATAATGTCATTGTCAAATACAAAGTACTCTCAATAAAGACAACATACGATAAAAATGAAATTTTATCAAATCAGTCTTGACTGGTTCAGCCTGGAGAAGAGGAGGCTGAGGGGAGACGTGATCGCTCTCTAGAACTCCCTGAAAGGAGGGGGTAGTGAGGTGGGGGTTGGCCTCTTCTCCCAAGTAACGAGTGAGAGGATGAGTGGAAACGTCCTCAAGCTGGGCTGGGGAGGTTTAGATTGGATATGAGGAAAAATTGCTTCACGGAAAGGGTTGTGAAGCACTGGAAGAGGCTGTCCAGGGAAGTGGTGGAGTCGCCATCCCTGGAGGTGTTTAAAAGATGTGTAGACGTGGTGCTTAGGAACAGGGCTTAGTGGTGGGCTTGGCTGTGCTAGGTTAATGGTTGGACTCGATGCTCTTAAGGGTCTGTTCCAACCTAACCGATTCTATGAGTCTATGACCTTATGGAAAATGGATTCTTGTTAAACTGATAATATGTTTTTTTTGATAAGTTTACATGTTTGGTAGAGAAAGATAATATTGATATTAAGGTACTTTTTAATTTCTTTGGTCATCTAAATTAAGAAAAAAATCAATCACATACCAGCTCAAAGCCTGTTAGTTTTACGGGTATCTCAGCATTCATTGAAAATGAGTAAATAGTCACTGTACAGACATGCTCTTTTGATGTCTCACAAGGGTAGATTCTTGACCCTGTGCTATTCGATTCTTTTGTCAGTGCTTGGAACAATGAATAAAATGATCATCGTCAAACTCTGACTAAAGACTAGAGAGCGGTCAGCTGTTTGGAATGACCTGTATTGCTTGGTCAAGTGCGTAGAACGTAACTTTTTATTTCAGTACAGCCAATATTTATTGCGTCATGTTGTTACCCAGTAAATGGCATCCTCAGTTAACCGAAACCATGTATTCTTGCTCTAACAGAAATTGCTTATGGGCTTAAAGTGACAGTCTTCCAGGGGTTTTTATAGAGTAAGGGCTAAAATCTTTATTCTCTTTCTGTGGTGAAAGAGAGACAGAAGCTGCTATATCTTTCATTTATTTCAAAGTTTCCATTTCCCAAGTTGCTTGTAAATAAAAAGTTGAAACAAAAGGCTTTTGTAACAAAAGGAATTATTTAAACCAGTCAACACGTAGAAATCATTATCTTCTGTTTTCAAAGCTAGTATGGCAGATAATATTTCTTCCCTTCCCTACAGATTACCACAGTACTGTATTTTATTACAGTTGAGTGTTTTCATAATGCTTGGAAGACCTTTCATGCTACTGTCTTTATTTGAGTTTGACAATATTTTTGTTACTTCCCTTTGTAACAAGGACATGGAGGTCAGGAGCTGTATGCTGCTCACTCTGAAGCTAAAGTTTTAACTTAGTAGCTTTCTGAGAAAGAATTAGGAATGTTCCTGTCGAGGATTCTTTACCGAAATGTCATGGGTGCTGTAGGACAAGCAGCTGGAACACTTTCTTTCTTAAGCTGTTCTTTAGGATTTAAAGATTTCATTTTGGGTATTGGTGAGAGGACCAATGGTGGGTATTGATGAAAAGCAGAGGGGGTGTGTGTGCGCGTGCGTGCGCTTCTGTCCGGCTTATTTCACATCATGGTATGTACACGTGGGGGGAGAGCAGGGAGATGGTGGTGTCTTACAGTGGAGAACTGCAAACCAACAGTTCTATGGGGATTATAGTCGTAGAAATACTATGGATGGTCTTGATCAAGACATTATTTTTAAAATGACATGAATATTTTAATAATAAGATTTTTCCCCATAAACAATTTCGTTGTAACTCTTCGAATAAGACTAGCTTGATATTTTCTTGCATAACTAGATAGAGACATTGTCTACAATGTTTTATTTGGAATGAAGTCAAATGTTCACTTCCAGTAAATGAAAACAGCTAAGATTCTCCAAAATATTTATGTAACTTCATTTCCAGTTATTGTGATAGCAAATCATGGAACTGTGCAAATGTAAGCCTTTTAAATTAGGAAGTCACAAAACTGCTTGATAAAAGGTTATTTAATAATTATATAAAAGCTTGTTCTAAACTTGCAAATCTTGGCTTCATAGAAAGGCTTAAATATGAAGCAGTTGCACAATTTCGTGGTAGACTGGAGACTGTCAGAGGGAGCTACAGCAAATTAAAAAATACAGTATCCTCATTTTTTGTGGCTGACTGACTAAGTTTATGCTGAGGTCATACTTGGAAATGAGATAAGAAATCTTTTAATGTTCTTCCTGATAATCAAATTGTCTGGGGAAAATTCTCTGTGTTATCATAAATCCATGTCTGTACAGTCATTTTATGCAGGCAATTAAAAAAAGTAGCTGTTTGACCTGGTAGAAATGGAAATATTTTTGTAGAAACAAGAAGGGAGCATCAGTGAGGAATACATGTTTGAGATTGTTCCTCTTTAAAATCTAATGGGCAAAAATTGTAGACACTTTTTGAAAAATACACTACCTCTTCACATCACATCCCAAGGAAAACCTTGACCGTCTCACACAAGGATGCTTAACCAATTTCCATAATAAGCCCTGTGTCCACCAGTCCCTCCCATGTAAGCAGAAAAAATGCAGATTTGGTGCTGGTAAAGTTGTAGGTCCTGCCTTCTGCTGAGAAGTGAGCTCTGGAATCGGGAGTATTTCATGGAAAACACCTGATCATTAATGCTTTTTCTTTACAGGGGGATGATATTAGCTAGAATGTTAGCTGGATATTTGCTGGTAAACAAATGCTAAGCCGTGTCGAGCTTTAAACAGTAAATGACATCTGAAAAGCAATGTATAGCTAGAGGCCAATCTACAAAGAAGTTCTGTTGTGTTGCCAGCATATTGCAAAATTAAACAAGCAGCTATCTTCTGCACTGGCTTCAGCTTTTAGCTGGCCTCGGGTGGTCTGGCTGGATTATGTTACAGTAATCTGTTCCTGATGTGAGACAGTCTTGGGTAAAAGTAGCAATGAACATAACTGGAACTGTTTTTTCTTACAGATTTCTTTGTAGGAATAGAAGAGACAAAAAGTTAATGCTTACATCTCATGGCTATCCATTTGAATGGGAGTGTCTCAAGAATTAATGAAACCCTTAGGTGTGGTCATGTATGAAAAGAAATGGAGTTTAGCTCTTCCCCAGAAGAGTCACATGCACATGTGTCACTTGGTTGAAACTTAGGCTTTTTCTGGGATTTCTCTTTAATATTTACTTACGAGTTGTTTTCAAAGGCCAATCATGAATGTACTCCAGGTAGGGGAAGGTTTCCTTCTGTCCTGTCGGGAATCCATTACACCAGCTCAATAACAGGGACAATATTCTCTGTATTGTTTTCAGCTGACCACTGCCCCTGTTCAGTTTGCCTTGGTGGAAGCCATGGCGCTGTGTCTCGATTGCTCTGCCGCAGAGCAAGGCTCCATGCTTGTAGTACATTTTGTTAGTACTGGCAAACAAAAGCACTGAAATAATCTTCTCCCACTGTTCTGATTGATTTCCACGATTTTCTGGTGGCATTTCAGTTTTGCCTCAGCACCCTTAGCCAGCTGCATCTGGTCCAACTTCTGGCTATATTCATGCGCAGGGTCAGTAGCTCCAGTGAAAGACGTAGTCTGATGCACGTGCTTCAAGCCTGAGGAAATGATTGCAACTTGCTGTTTTTACACAAGACGGTCAGACAGAAAAAATGATTATATGTTGTCAGAGTAGTAAAACTGTGCCTGACCATGATTCCTTTCAAACACACCGGTTATGTCTTTTTATTGAATTGAATCTTTGCACTGTCCTGTTGGGGAGGGAGGGCTGCAGTTTTCTGTAGCTGGCTCCTGGGAGTTTCCAAGACCAAATATGTTCAGCCTCTGCTGGAAACTGTTTATATGTCAACGATTTATTCTTTTATGGTTGATACTGCTTAATGCTTCTTTTAAAGTGTTGGTGTGTTACATGGATGCAGGTCAATTCAATTTGTTCATCTGAACAAGTGATTGCAAATGCTCCAGTGCTGATATTCTGTCTGAAGTTCATCAGATCCCTATAAGATGTGAGCAGCTTAGTGTGTGTTATGAATGTGTGTTTGGTGCATTTTATGGTGACATATTGCACAGTTTTGCTCTTAAACTACAGAGGGGAACCCCTCCCTGCCTCAGATAAAAGAATGCTCAAATAAATTACGTTTTAGGCATTAGGGTGTGAAGAATGATGGATGCTTAAAATGTGGTCAGAAGTCACAGAAAATCTAAAAGAGGAGGGAGGACAAGAAGGCTTAATATACCAATTTATACTTGCTGTGGGATTTGGCCAAGTATTTCAAGCTCTGAGTTACGACAGGGTTCTGCTGTGCTGACTGCATGCTTACTAATAGTTTTTCATGCACTGCTTGATTATAGATTATACACATGAAACTTGATGCCTGGAAGTGGAAAATACTGAATTGGCCTTACTCCTCAGTGGTACTGTTCCTTTACACCAAAGCAGAGTAGAGCACTGGCAGACGTTGGGTGTAGTCCCAGGTATCTCAGACATTTTATGAAATAAGAATTCCAGCTATTTCCTACCCTGTAGTACCAGCTTCAACGCTCTAATTTGTAGCAAGTGAGGAAGTAAACAGTTTGCTATTTATAGTCACATAAAGTGAACTTGTGAACTTCTTTAATGACATGAAGATATTTCATTAAAAAAATTCTAACCAAGTCATAATATTGTAGCTGTTGGAAGTACGGTCCTTACAGTTATGGATTTACAACTTGTCTAAACCATGACATTTCTGCCTAGTTGATCTTGAACAGGGAATGCCAATTTTTTTTTTTTATTATTTTTAATTTAAATTGAGGAAAATCCTGTATAACATCTTTACTATAAAGCATATGAAGTAATAGCTTCATAACCTTATCCTGACCCCTTTACGTCTGTAAAGGTACTGCCTGTAAAGGAGGCAGAGTTTTTTTTCCAGCTACTGTATGTATACATACCTCTCTCCCAAACACTTGCAAACAGGGGAAGCAAAAGGCAGAATTAAATAACTGGTGTGAACACAATCCTAAAATGACATTTCTTAACTTTCCTGGAAAAGATTATTTACCTTTGGGAACGTATAGCATAGTATAAACAATTTCCCCCTCCCCTGGAAAAAATGAAAATGTTACAAATGTAACCATGAAAAAAGCACACTCAAAGATTAAAAAAACCCCAAAGATACCTCTCCCTGAACAATGTTTGCATTTCTCATTAAACATTGCCTGATTAAATGCTTTCAACTCCATTCCTTTAATCTTCTGTGTATATTTGTTTATGAAGAAAGGCAATATGTATTTAACCACGGACCACATAATGTATCAAATATTTTATCTGATGTTTTTAGTCATAAATAAAAATGCAGGATTATCTTTTAGTACAATTTGTGCTACCAGTCAACATCACTTTAATAACATTTAAATAATTTTTTTTAATGCATCATTCAATGTAAATGCATTTTATGAGAAGGCATGTAGGAAAAATGTGATATAGTTGAGAAGCAGTATACAATTTCTGTAAAACAAACAGAATTTAGAATCATACAATAGCTTGATCTTGCCAGGCACAGAGGTGAGACTGACTGGCCTGTAGTTCCCCGGGTCTTCCTTTCTTCCCTTTCTAAAAATGAGGGTTATGTTTCCCCAATGATGGATAATGGCTTAGCTACTTCATCCGCCAGTTCCCTCAGGATCCGTGGATGCATCTCATCAGGTCCTATGGACTCGTGCACCTTCAGGTTCCTTAGATGGTCTTGAACCTGATCTTCTCCTACACTGGGCTGTTCTTCATTCTCCCAGTCCCTGCCTTTGCCTTCTGCGACTTGGGCAATATTGCTGGAGCACTTGCTGGTGAAGACTGAGGCAAAAGTCATTGAGTACCTCAGCCTTCTCCATATCCCAGGTAACCAGGTCTTCCGTTTCCTTCCACATTTTCCCTAGTCTTCCTCTTATCACTGACGTACCTATAGAAGCTTTTCTTGTTGCTGTTGAGATCGCTGGCCAGATTTAATTCTCTCAGGGCTTTAGCTTTTCTAACCTGATCCCTGGCTGCTTGGACAATTTCTCTGTATTCCTCCCAGGCTCTCTGTCCTTGCTTCCACCCTCTGTAGGCTTCCTTCTTGTGTTTGAGTTTATCCAGGAGCTCCTTGTTCATCCATGCAGGTCTCCTGGCGTTTTTGCCTGACTTCCTCTTAGTTGGGATGCATCACTCCTGAGCATGGAGGAGGTGATCCTTGGACATTAACCAGCTTTCTTGGGCCCCTCTTCCCTCCAGGGCTTTATCCCATGGTACTCTACCGAGCAGCTCCCCGAAGAGGCCAAACTCTGCTCTCCTGAAGCCCAGGGCAGTGAGCTTGCTGTGGGCCCTCCTTGCTGCCCTAAGGATTTTGAGCTCCACCATTTCATGGTCACTGCAGCCAAGGCTGCCCTTGAGCCTCACATTCCCCACCAGCCCCTCCTTGTTGGTGAGAACAAGGTCCAGCATAGCACCTGTTCTCGTTGGCTCCTCTATCACTTGGAGAAGGAAGTTAGTCTTCCCATACTCTCATTCCTTTTCTTGTTGGTGATTCAGAAAATGTGTTGTTGCCAAACTTGGATATTCTGAAGCATGCAATGCAGCCTGTTATACAAAAACACAAGAAAAAGTGAGATTTATAGGAGGAAAAATAGACTATTGAAACCAGTCCTTGGTAGACAA
>NW_009622645.1:60191-63383 GCF_000690535.1 Cariama cristata
CCCCCTGCCGTTAACATTCTTTCTATCAAAAAAAGAAAAAGTATTCTTGAGCTACCTCAACTAGCTTTATTTTCTATTATGGATAAAAACGATACTTCAGTATTTCTAGTCTATTACAATCTATACGTGCTGTATTGATTTGTGTGTTTCTAGCAAACATGATCAATGATTTTGGTGTAGCAGAGATGGCAAATTATAGTTTGCACTCACAATCTTATTTTGAAATCTCAAACAAGGAAGTGAAACTCTGTTGAAAAGCACATTTCCCAATTAGATTTCACTGTAATGAAAGAATCTCAAGAGGTTTCAGGTGAAGGCAGATACTATAAAAAGTGCCAGTTGGCTACCAAATGAATATTATTTTTGGATACTGATCTAATGTCGTTTAATTATATCAGAGTGTAATTGACAGTTTTCAATTGTCTTATTATAGGACTAAACCAACTTTTGCTCACCGGGGATTAATTATTAGTGTATGTTTCCAGATGAGCCTGTACTCAAATCACCATTGTGGTGTCACTTCAAGACTTTGGTTTTAAGTCTGGTTTTTTCATAGGTGACTGTGTAAAATCATGAAGCGCTGAAAGATTGATGAAGTCTGTCATGGAAAAACTACTTAATCTTTATTCTGCTGGTAAACTCGACTCTTAAGGACCCCCACATGTATTGGGCTGTTGCCTTCTCAGGGGTTTGTGCTGTGTAAACAAAGCATCTGGCCTGGCTGTGGAGGTTGTGTGGCAGACCCTAAATTAGCTGTGCGGTATCTGTGTATCTGAATTTTTATTACTTTATGAATTTTTGGGTCATAGTTTTAATAGGACCAGGCTGATGAGAGCAAAGGTGTCATTTGGTGAATTTTACGCGACTGGACCCCAGGTGCCTAAGCCAGAAGTGGAAGTCAGCAGGAGTGTGGTGATGCTGTCATCCTTAAGGCTAACTGAGCTATTTGTGAAGCATTGCTGCTGGGGAAAAGTAATTTTCCAAAGGAGGGGGTGGGGGGTGGGGGTGACTGTTGCTATTGTCAGCCAGTGGAAATGTCTCATCCTCCACTTATGTGGGGCTGTAAGATCCTAGAGACAGTAAAGAGGGAGCAGGAACGCTGCCAAGACTGGGCTGGAGGACTGAGGTGGAGGCATTCACCTCTGCTGGTGATAAAACTTATCTGTAGGGGCAAACTGTACCTGAGAGCTTGACTCTGTGACTGTGTATGTCAAACTGAAGTGGGGATGCTTGTGGTTTCCCTTTCTTGTCGTCCTTAACCATGTAGTTGCATCTTCTTTGCCACAGCATTGGCACTCAACTGACCAAAAAGAGGAGGATGGTTCAGGGTCTGAACGACCTAAAGCTAATCCAGAGAAAGCAAGCCTCATCTATGTGAGGTAGAAAAGCAGATTGTAGAATTTAGCATTCTTAAAGTTTGTGAAAGTAATAAATAAAAAAGCAGATATGAAGGTGGCTTCATAATTATGTTCATGCATGGCTCTGTCTTGATGGTTCAAAATTACTGTTGCGTTTGTTTTTAGCGCATTTGTTTTTCAGTGCTTTCTGCTATAATTAATTTGCAGGTGACGTTTCGGTAAGTTAACTGATCTCATATGTTAGCCTTTCATTCATATAACAGAGCATTCTTCTGGTTTTAGAAGTTATTCATCAGGAATACTATCTTATGAAAAACAAAGTGATTTCAAGATCTGATTCTAAATGTCTCTTGGTAGAAGTCTCATTGACCATACTGATATTTCTGAGTGAAGTATAGTGACCCAGGTGTTGAGAATTCATTCTTGTTAAATCTAGTTCCTGTAAATAAAACATACTAATTGGCAATGGTGAAGTGGTAGGAAAAAACTAATGCTGGCTATAAAGGAAGTAGGATTTGAGATGTTCTTTGGCTGGAGAAAGACAAGGGAGTTTTTGAAAGTGAGGGGAAAAAATGTTAAACTTTTTGGTGCTTTATTGAGGGGAAAATTCATGGGACTGTTTAAGGTGGGACTGATGAAGTAGAAGGTTGGTTGAGCAAGACTTCGGTCCTATCCTGAGCTTGCTTTAGAGAGAATTTGAACTGCAGATACTTCCATTTATAAAGAGAAATGAAATTTAGACTTAGTCGTACTAAAATTAGTAGTAAATATGCTTTAGATAAGATACTTTCATGTTACCATTGGGCCAGTTCTTCTCATGGAGTGGCAACAATTGTAGGTAAATTCTTCTTTCTGTTCCCCATCCTCCCTCTTTGACAGTAACCAAAAATTGTAAGGGGGGAAAAAAAGAAGTCTTGTAAGCAAAGTCATGCGTGGGAATGATTATAAACAATAATACATGTGGTGACTCTATAATTTAACTTGTGTGTTTGCCTAGGGCCTTTGTTGCTAGAGCACCATCATATGCCAGCTATGGTAATAGGTGCTGGCAAAAATGTATATTGATAGTTGATTCTGATTTTTAAAAATTTTATTTCAGTATTATATAGGAAAAAAAATGAAAACACTAGCTTTGCCTTCCTTCTTGAGTAGAGCAGTTTGTCAGCTGAATGCATCTGGCCTTTGACAAGACGTACTTGTATTTGATTACCTACTGAAGATGTAGTGCAGATGCATACAAGTTTGGTAAACATGCTGAGCGGGCAGTTCCCTTACCTCCCATGAAGAGTGTGCTTCTTAACAACTTGTTTTATGTAGAATTAAACTGATACCATTTCTGTCAAGGAAGAACTTTTACCAAGTTGTTAATTATTTAAGTGAATGTATGTTCTGTACTTTTGCCGAAAAATGATTTTATGGTTTTATATGTTGTGTTTATGAATATATACAACAAAGCAATGGTTTTTAGGATGCTGGATGTTAAAAGAAATAGGCTTATTCTTTTTGTGTGTGTTTTACCTGCAGATGATGCAATTGCTCTGTGTAAGCTTACTTAGAGAAGAGAGCTAGAGAGCATGAAGAGTTTAGTGAAAGATCCACTGACCTTGATCCCCATACTGCTAGCATGAGCAATGTCTACAGTGGGACACAAGAAAGCCTTTGCTTAACCAATAGAGTTCAGCAAAATATATCTGCAGTATTTTTCTTTAACATTCTTCATTATGACAGTCATGAGAGCTTTATATTGCTGCCTCAGCTTTCTAATCTTTTAGTTGCTCTGATTTTATTTTTTTTTTTAAGGGAAAGCGGATGTGTCGCTAAAACAGCATGATTT
>NW_009622645.1:63414-78742 GCF_000690535.1 Cariama cristata
GAGGATGTGTAGCTCAAACAGAATGATTTACCTGATTAATATTTTTAATGTGACAAAGAAATTTAAATAAGACTTGACAATTTGAGTTACAATGTATGGCAGAGAGAAGGGAAGAAAGCTTTATGGGGACTGTACTGCTCAGAGACATTCAGAGACCTGTGCAAATCAGTGCTGAGAGTGATGGGCTCATATATCAACCATGGCTCTGCACCAGCTTGAAGGTAATGAGAACTTCAGTAATTTGGCTCTGCTATGGTTGAATGCTGCTTCTGGGTGAAATTTCATGAACATGTTAAAAGTGAGACCAGGCCTCTTCTGTCTTAGGTACAGAAGTAACTTTTAACTGTAACTAAAGTTAGAGGTAACTTTAAACATAGTAATGCTTGCCCTAGAAATGAAACTTGGGTGAACAGCAAACTGTAGCTGTACGAGTATATTAGAGTAAGTGTATATATTACACTTTAGCCATTTGTTCCCCTCTTTTCGTAGTGTTTTGGAATTGCCGTTTCCTTATTGGATAGATTTGAGGGAAAAATCTAAATGTAAATGAAGAGGTTAAGAAAAGTATTCACAGGCAAATTATGAGAAACTGTTGAGGTTTATATTGCAGGTTATTGCAATAATTCACTCTGTGGGAGATGTTAAAAAAGAAGAAAGAAAGAAAGAAAAACAACCCCTTAATATGTTTTCTTTTTCTGGTCCTGCTCTCTTTATGCCTCCCTTAAGTTAAAAAGTGATGTGTTTATTTGTTCTTCTTGTAGCTATAATGTGAAACTGTACTGTAGCCTGAGATATTGCAAAATAAAAAAAGGGCTGTTCTTTTGATGCCAAAGGAAAAAAACCCTCAGATTTGGGCTGGAAAGTCTTTTTTTTGACAATAGTTTTAGACTTTTCCTTTACTTTAGGAAATTCCCCTAGTGTAGTAACACGTGGCCACTGCATTCTGATAAGGTTAGAATGGCTTCCAAGAGAGTATCTTTACTGTTGTTCCGAAACAGATCAGAACGGAATGACATTTGCGTGGCGATGAGAGTCCGGCAGGGAGCCTCTGGAAGCCTGATGCAGGGAGAGGATTGACTACGGTTAATACACAGTGTTTAACTCTCCATTTCCTAGCTTTTATATTGCTTTCCAAATTATGCCATTGTTTTCAGAAATCAGAGGTTTGTCCAAAGACAAGCTATATTTTTGAAAATTGGCAGAAAGTGCCATTGGAATGGGAAATCACTTGGATGAATAATAGGAGGTATGTTCTCCTCCATCCCCTCCGGTTCTGAAAGCGCCTTTCTCTGGCTGCCAAGCTATATCTTCTGCTCTGTGGGTTTCAGTTTTTCAGTTACTGCGATCAGGTATCCAGGTGGTTGTAAGAAGGCACAGAGGTCTTCCCCCCCCCGGCCTAAAAAGGAATATGCTCCCTTCCATCCTTCCTTATATGTATTTATTTAAAGATCTGCTGGAGTAATCCATGTGTGTTCCTTCCATAGTGTGCTGCTGCAATCTCAGGCACAGAGGGAAGCTGAACTTTGTCCCTCAAGTTTAGAAATGGTCATATTTCTGAATTTTCAGAAACCAAAATAAAAACAGATTTCCATCCAATTTAAAAATAGTTTACATTTTTTTCTATAACACAGCCTTTAAAATTATTTTTGAAAATTTATCTCAGTATTTTAAAATTATATTTTCAACTGTTTTTCATGTATTTGTTATTTTCCCCATAATGACATTAATTTTAAAATATGCAGTGATAAAAAGAAGTTTCATTACAGCATGGACAGATGGCAGTTCAGTATTGAAATGACCTTTGAATTGAAAAAGAAATTTTTATACAAGAACGTTCTGACTTCCTCTTAGCTTTGAAAATGGAACTAGTAAGAGTCTGTTACCCCAGAGTTTGCACTGAGTACTGGTCCATATAAAGATCTGGGGTAAGGCAGTAATCCTGAGCTAAAACTGTGCAGCAGGGTGAATTCACATTTCTTGAAGTCTTATCTTCCTTTCTGCTTATCTGTGTGTACCCATGGTACATACCGGCAGGATCTGGCCTGAACATCTCTGCGTGCCAGGAGGGTATGTAGGGGAGTCCTTGGGCATTGAGCTCCAGAATGACTCAAGCCCCAGTGTGTCTAGGACACATCCCAGTCTCATTTCTCACTCAGAAGCTTTTCCAGTGAAAGAATTGCAGAATAGTTAGTGTCATCCTTCTGGAAGACACCTTTCTCCCATAGAGTAGAACAAATCAATTAGAGGGGAGGAGAGGTTTGGCCTTTTGGTGCTCAGTCGAGTTCATTTTCAATAATGCAGGTGGCATCTGAATGTTGGAGTGATAGACAGTAGAAAAAACAGGGATGGGGATTTTGTCCCATTTCAGTCAAAATGCAGAGGTAATTAATGGCATAAGTAGCAAATGCCACTCCATGAGAGAACTGTTCAGCACATGAGATTAAAATGTGAGTCACTAGGTAGGACAGGAATAGCCATTGCAGAGGAAGCTCTTGGGCTTTGACAGCTTGGATGAGGAAGGTTGTTAAATGTCCTGAGTAAGAATTTCAAATGAAGAATATTGAATAAATTGCCAAAAATCTTCCTTCCAGGAAGAGGTACTTTACGTCCCATCTTGAAATTAATTTTAAAATGAAGAAATCTTAGGTACAAGAAACTAAGTTTATATTTTGCTTTTCAGAATCACTCCTCTTAAACTCATTAGTTTTCCATACGTTATTCCTTTGTCTGTAGAGCATCATTTTGTGATAACTGTCTGTTCCATTTATACCATCTGTTAGTTGTTCTTGAGGTGCACATGAGCTTATCGGCACCCAGGACAGTACCTGCGGTTACCTGAATGGTGGGGCTTGTCTGGAGAGGGTTGGGTTTCATGCGCCAGGGTTTTCTGCTTGTGTTTTTTTTTTTTTTCTTCCTTTCTAATTAGATGTTGCTCTACAGCCTTTTCAGCTAAGTATATTAAAGAGATATTCAGACCAGTCGTTCTACGATGAGGCTTCATTAATAATAACTTGCCTGACCTTAACGCTACTCTGACACTCCTGTTACAAACAGAAATTGCCCCTGGTGAGGGATTTCATCCGTCCCTGTATCTTGAACCAGCCTTATTTTTAACCAAATTAAATTTGAGGGTCATATCACATGCCTCTCTGCTGCTGTCCATGGAAGAAGCTGCACCGTCCAGCTCTCATTCACCCCATGTGGAAGCCCTGCATCGGTGGTGCTGGACCCGCAGGTTTCCTGTGGGTTTGGGTGCCCTCCCAGGGCAAGGGAGGCGATGGCCGGCCCAGAGGAGCACTCCTTCTCCTGGGTCCTGTTAGGAGACTTCCCAGCAGCTCATTTCTCATGAGCCAGCGCCTCGCTGGCCTCTACAGAATGCAATGTGCTCTGCAGTTTTTAGTGGGAGAGGGATGCTGCTTCCCACCTTTCTGTTCCATCGCCTATGATGAAACTAAGTGTGCCAAGGTAAAACTAGATGTGAGCCAAGCTGTGTTAAGGGAAGGTGGTGCGTGAGGGAGAGAGGTGACCTATTCCCACTTGTTTTCTTTTAAGAAACACTGCTAGGGGCTGAAAGATTGCTACTTGTCAGGAATCTATCTTCTGGTTTCATCAGCGTACAGTTGTTTGATTTCCAGTCCCTCATGTTTTGTGACAGGCTTGAAAGAAACTAATGCTGCTGCTGTGACAGCTAGGAAAGAAAAAGGGAAAGGGATGTCATCTAGGATTGTATTGCAAGCATGCTTTCACGTAAGGACCCCATTATGTGGTTTACAGCCTTTCTCTCCCACCATGTGCTTTGCGTTTTAATCAGACCATGTCTAATTCAGTTTTGGGGATTTGTTTGTTTGGGTGGTTTTTTTTTCAGACTCTACTGGAGAAGATGATTAATGAACAATATTTGTGATTTGGTTTGGTGTTTGGTGTGGGGTTTTTTTTGTTTGTTTGTTTTTTAACCTGCTGTGTATGCAGTGCTGCATTCCACTGCAGTTTGTCTCTTCTTTTTGTATCCACTGGATAACTGCCCCCCCCCCCCCATATAAATCTATTTAGACTTGCTGATACCTCCCAGGAATATTTAGCCTCTCAAAAGTTTGTGTGTATGCATATGTCTATGCATACATAAAATACATATTCAGATGTTTGTGTATATTTTAAAATAGATGTGTACAATATTTAGTTTTCAGATACAATAGTTGGTTTTGGACATGTAAAAATTAATTACAAGGCAGATTGTACTTGTCTTTAAAAACAGAGTACAAAACCTGATATGTGGTTTTTTTTCCTACAATAACCATTGCAGTAAAAATTCAAATTTGTAAAATATTTGTCACACAAACAACTGTTCCTGCAGTTATAATTCATAAATAAGGGCAGCAATTAAATTCCAAACAGCCTCTTGGCAGATGTGACAAAAGGGAAAATGATCTAGTTCTGTAATGGGGAGTCTGTCCTCTGAGAAGCCTGAGAAGAGATAACGTGCATATGGGACTGATATGGAGGTCACGTAAGGAGGAATCTTTTAATTTAATTAAAAGCATAATTAATCCTAGAGAGATTCTGTAACCCTCTACAGTTGGATTTTATGGCCTGCACTGTTTGCTAGCCAAAGAGTAAATGAAATTCTGACATTTGAAGATGAGAAAGTATCACTTTTTTTGCCAAGAAATTTATCTGATGGAGAAAGAATTAGCAAAATATTAAATGTCAATTTGCTGGCAAATATAAAATAGACAATAGAAACCTTTGCCTCTTACAGTGAAAAGATAATGATAAACCCAGCTTTTTTTTCCACGCTGACTTGTTCTGGTAAGTTCTGCCTCAAGGATTTTCCATAGTAGAGTGCTACATGCTACACTATTTGTAAATGGCGGTATATTCCAGTGTTTATAAAAGCTAAGGCATTAAGCATACATATTGTAAAAGCTAAGGCATTAAGTGTGCATTTTAAAATGAAATGATACATTAAGAATGTAACAAAATAATGTTTTTATTATGATACTGCCTTGCATTTTCTAAGAACCAGCTGAACAATATAATACAGTTAACTATTTTAACAGGAACAATTGCCTGTGATGAAGTGAGGATTCTTTTGCTTGATGACTCTTCATTTTATCAGCTGTTAATGAGCCTTGGCTACACTTCTCCAGCTGAGAAGAGAGAAGGGGGTGGTCGTTTCACATGGCTGAAACACCTTAGCTACTGTCTTGCTACTGGTTCAGTGTTTGTTGTAATTGGTCTGTTAGCAAGGAGTCATCCTTTATGAAGCTAGTGTTCATCACCTCTGTCTTGCTAGAATGACATCAATTTATGTATCTATCAGAAAGTTACTGGAGCGGCAGTCTGAAACACTAATGGCGTATTTCAATATATAGGCATCCTGAGAGGTAGTGAATTTTACTTCCTGAATTTCTCAGATGCAGGAATGCTGAAGTAATGATTACCAAAATTGGGATGGTGCTCATTTGTTTTGTAGCCTGTAACTTTTCAGGGATGGCATTTACATCCTCTGCTGTAATGAATGGCAAAAAGTTGTTTTTTCAAATTCTAATGTTGCATGCTGATTGCTGAGAAGAGCATCAATTATCTTGAATCTAGCAATAGACACTGATGGTTATCAAGACTGTTTGGAGTAAGTTACCAGGACTATGTGAAAGGCTGGATTCCTGTGTCTTCCTAGCACAGTATCTTTAATTTGTTGGAGGGACTCCACAGTAACGCCGGCACTTGTCAAGTCATGAAGATTAAGCCCGAGTTCCTGGCACTGAGGGTGAATGTCTGTACTGACTAAGGGAAAGGAGGAGTTCCTCAGGGGCCGTGAACTGGTAGAACTGGGCAGCCTCTTCTCTTCCCCCACATTGTGCTATGTGCTCTTCCAACTCAAATTATTCTAAGCTTCTCAGGTCAACAAAAAACGTATTTCTCTTCTGCCTCACCCTGTTTCAGGATCTTCTGACTAGGTGGTCTGAATTTTTATTTATTCATTTAAATGTTTTATTCTGTGTCCAAGCACAATTTTGTATTGAAAATCATGGATGCTTTCCATAGATTGTGTTAACTCAAACTATTGCAGACTCCTTAATTGCTATTTACAGCATATAACCATTTACAAGAAATGAAGCTACAGTGTCATTAAGTCAATTCATCATTCTTGGGTTTTGGGCAGTGTTGAAAGTTCACCTAAGATGTTGCAAAGCCTGGATAGTTAAAGTAGACCATCACAGAATCTCATAAAAATTGATATGTTGGTACATTTGCATAGTCTTGTATGTTAAACATGTTATGAAGAGAAAGATGAATAGAACACAGTGGAACAAGAAACCTCATGATTTCTTTCCAGGTATCAAGAAGCGTGTAGCTAAAGGGCTGTGTATGCGTGTCCATGCACTAGTGGGCATGCTGCGTGTGAATCTACAAATGGGAATGTTTTTATGCTCCCAACTTTTGAGGAATGGAGCACGCTTCCCTGCGTATCCTTTATTCCTGACCCATTTGTTTAGACACATTTGAAAGCTTCAGGTTTGGTGATGCCAGTGATGCTTCTGTTTCCTCTGCCACTGTAGGTTCGGTTGACATTTGCTCCTGCATCCCCACTTGTAACAGTCCACTTGAGCATCTCTTTCTTCCTAATTAAGTGGGAAGAGGAGGAGCTCCCTCAAGTGTAGGAAAGAGAAAGCAGTCAGGAGCTTTGCTTTTAAGGGGGAAGTAGGAGCATGGCCTCTTCTGCTAGCTGTTGATTTCATTGCTGGCATCATGCAAAAGGAATGCAGAGTAGTTACGTCAGCATAGCTGTAACTTCTTCTCATTCAAGGGAGTCCACAGTGGCGCAGAACTAGATGCCCCCCTGTATATTTTGCCAAACCCAAGTGCAAAATGTTGTAGCATAGGCTTAGAAGTGAACTAATTTAAATTTGGGAAAGAAATGCAACAGTAAGTTGGGTTTTTGTTTAACTTGCCTTTTGCTCTTCAGATATCTTCTTAGGAATCTGCCCACAGTGGCCTTTAGCCAACCTTCCTCAGTCCCTCTTCCCACCTTGTCTCTTTGTTTCCATCCCACCCTGTTTCTTGGGCGTTGAAGACCAGCCTGTGTACTCAGCATGCCACAAGGCTTGTGTCCACGCTTCCGTGACAGGAGAGGGTTTGGAAGAAAATAAGGAATGGCTACTTTATGTTATAGATGGAAGCCGGAATTTTGCACAGCAAAGCAATTTCAGTACAAAGGAAGATCGCAAGTGTCACCTCTGCCGAGGTGCTACTGCCCAGATTGGCCTTTGAACAGATTGTATGAGCTACAATATTTGTAGCACATTTTGTGTTTAGCTGCAAGAATGTTTGTTTTGAAGGTCAGGCAGCAAAGCAAGAGGAGGTCACACAGAAGTGGAGGCCAGTAACAGAGAGCCAGCCAAAGCGAGTGGGGTTTGAGTAAGTATTTGAAAAGGTTGCTTCCCAGGGAAGAAAGAGACCATTTGAAATATAGGTGGCTATTGTAGGGGAAACACAAAGTAGCAAGTGGGCTAAGGAGAGAAAAGAAAAAGCAGAGCACAGGGTGCAAGAAATGGGCAGCAAGAAGAGCTACCCAGGTTACAGGTTATGACTAAGGGTGATACAAAAAAAGGCAGAAAACAAGAAAAGATACTAGATGAAGTGACAAAACTGGGAAGGTGGTGAGAGCTGAGGAGAAATGCAACGTAGCTCTAACAACAGAGGTGGTAAAAACACTCCTTGCGGATTTCACGTGGAAGTGGTAGGATTGCTTAGTAGATTTCCATGTTCGGCCATCCTTTTCCAAACCACTTACTCAATTTACATGCTAGGTAGTGTGAATTCTGTCAGCGTGGTTTGAATTATAAAAACTCAAATACCTTGATGCATTTAGAAATACCACTACAAATCTTTAAAAGAAATCTGCTTGAAAGCTGAGAAAAGCTTAAAGCTAAAAAGCACATCTTCGAGCGCAAAAACGAACTTTGCTTGTAAAATTTGTGAGGAGAGACATTTTTTAAATCTCTGTGCTTCCTTTGAGCCTTGTCTTTGTTCTGCCTTTATGAATTCAGATCCCCGTGTCCTTTCCTCCTCCCCCTCTTTGGCGCGCCTCTCGATTGTTTCACAATTTATCTTTGCTGCCGAGGGAATCCAACCGTCTGGGGCTGGTGGCTTCATCCCACCTTGGTGTCAAGGTCAAAATCTTTTAATTTTGCAGGTAGAGTGGGTAGCGTGACCCTAGGGTCTGCTGCTGTATATTTAAATCCTGTCAGTGTTCTTAGAATGACAATGTCTCAGGCTTATGTCTGTCAGCCGCTTTATTGAGCTCTTCGGTGATACTTTGTCTAATTTCTCTTGGCAAAAATATAGCAGTATTTTCTTGTTAATACTAAAAGCCGGTGGCATTAAAAACTTTCGAATACGTAAAAAGAGCTTAACAACAGTCTTATTACATTTGTTAACCTGAACAGTATATTTACAGAAGGTAAAACCAACAGTTTTGGCAACGTAATAGCTTGTTTTTCTACAGTTTCTGCATCATATCTTTAATCAATGTTGGGAATGTTAGTTTAACAGTTTTGGCAACGTAATAGCTTGCTTTTCTACAGTTTCTGCATCGTATCTTTAATCAATGTTGGGAATGTTAGTTATGCTAAGGACGTCTTGTATATATTTCCTTTCTTGGAAAAGTCATTGCAAAAGGGGAGAATTTAAAATACCTTTTGTGTCTACAGGGTTTGGAATATTAACGAGAGGTGGAGTTTTCTTTTAGTCAATTTTTACCAGTACAGAACCTAAGTACCTAGAGGTTGTGATTGCATTTGCCCGTCTTTGAGCAACGAGGTGTAGTAGGAATGTAAAGTGAAACACGTGGTCTCTTGGGCATTTTCAGTGTTGCTTGGATGTTAACAGTGATCGTGATCAGTACGAATTCACTGAAACAAATGCAATCGCTCTTCTCCACTAATTTAGTCAATATACTGGTATGTTCTCAAACACTACAAGGTAAGTAAATTAAGGAAAGTCACATGAAAAGCCACTTACTCCAAAAGTGGAAAATACATCTTTAGTTGCACATAGGAGTTGAGAGGCTGATGCATATTTGGAGCAAAACTAGAAGATAGTTCAGCTCTAACAAGCTGGTACTGAAATTTTTTTATGCTGGTATCTTTTCAAGTCTTATAAATCTGGTTTCTGGTGAATAGTTTTTAGATACCTCTAACAGATTTTTTTTTTTTTTTTCATTTCTTTAAGGTGTAGAAGTGTTACAGTAACCCAACAAAATAATTATAAGTTTTGTTTTGTTTTTCTTTTATGGGCAAAAGAAAGCATTTCTGTCAGCTTCAAAAATGTTTGAGATATTATTGCTTAAATGTTTTGCTGCTCCCTGCCCCTCTCCAATCTCCTCATTCTTTCCCCAAAAAAGAAAGCCTGAATCAGACAGTCTGCTTGGAAAATTTCAGCCAAAACAGATGACTGATATGGAAGAATTATGAGCCTCTGAGAACAGCTCATACTTTCAGTGGCCTCAAGTCTGTAGTTGCTGGGAAGTTTTCCCTTTATTCATTACCAAATCCATTCTTTTGCTATTAAGCAAAAGAAAAGCAAACTGTCGAATTTCTTAAAATTGTTTAGATAGTCATCTTGTTGATACGCTGTTTGAACTGCAAGAAAGCGCTTATTTATCCATTACATGCAGTTTAAAACATTAGCCATTTATATGCACCAGTTGACTGAATATTTTGTTGTTGAGGTTGTCCTCAAATTGGCATGTAGTAATGTCTCTCCTGCATCCTTTCTGCTGATAGTCTTGTGAATAACAAACTGAGGCACTTGCGGAAGCTGAACAAGCCTCCACAGGCAGCAATTGTGAATTCACAGGTCAGCCTTTTCCATTAGAAAGACTTAAGCTTTAAGTTGAAGACTTAAGCTTTGGTATTGAAAGGAGATGTGGCAGTCATCATGCCAGATCAAGGCTAGAAACTAGAATTCCAAGAAAGCTGAAAAAGACTTTTTAAAACAGAATCTGTAGGCATCCATAAAAACCCCAAATCCTGCTGCCTTATTCAGTTGAGTAATTGTGTTGACTTTTAAAGTGTGGCGTATTTATGTGGGTAAGACAAATTATTTCTGGTCAAAAATGTTTTTGTGTCTGCTCAGTTTGGAATAAGATAGATTACTCATGCTGTATGTGCAAATTGTGGTTGTACTCGGTGGTCTAGACATATGGGTGTTTGCGTTGACTAAGCTATCTTATCAACTCTGTCAGCAAAAAGTTTACATAGTTTTAATGTGGTAGTATTCCAAGTTTCTCAGCATTCATCTACCTTTCTTATCATCTGTAGAGAAGATTGCTGCATCTTTTGAAGAATCGTTATTTATTCATCTTAATTTAGGAAATCACCTTATCTGAAACTGAGCTGAACTCCACATATAAATAAGCAGCAAGACCTAGACCATAAAAAGAACCAGATGCAGTGGGCCTCTTACACTCCTGATGGCCTCCAAATGCGGTCTGGTACTTCTGGTTAAACGCAAGTCACAGATCGGGCTTTCACTACGAGTTCTACCATTATATACCGCTGCTCTGAACCTGTAAATACAATTTACGGAACAAAACATTGACTGTCAGTTAACAGTTCTGCATGATAACTGTGTTTTATACGTATTTGAAAGTAGAGACAATGAGACATAGTTTATGAAGAAACTGTGTTTAAAGTATGTGATTTGCAAGTGGTGCTATTCCAAATGTGTAGCCAAGACTGCTCTGCTTGCTTAGGGCACAAGGATGCTAGGAAGCATTGGAAGTACAGTTTCACTTCTGATTTTTTTTCTGACAAGTATCTGACCCAGTCTTTAAATAGTGTTTCCAATTAAATGTGTCTTATTCTTAAATTTTTCAAAATTGATTCAACTTGGTTCTTGTCAGATTTGATCTGTGTGCTTTTTTTTTTTTCTTTTTAAAAAGCCTTAATTGACTCAACTTTGTTTGATACCCTGAGCAAAATTAACCTTCCTGAAGAGATAACTTTGAGCATTTTGGTACAGTGTTTTACAGGCAACTTTGAATGTCCTCCTGTAAAGCTCTCGAGTAGCCAAATCGGAGGCTGTGTGCCCAGCACCACTAGCATGGCAGTGAACCCGAGCTGGTCCGAGTAGGGTCGCTTAGCTGGGACCCAGTGCCAAGGCAGTCCTGGCTTCTGAGTTGGAGTGTGGGCAACCTAAACTTGCGTTTGCTTTTGCACACGGTTTATCCTTTTGAGGAATAAGGCTTATCTACTCCTGCAAGGTGCTTAAGCTGTAATGCCACTGAGTGAATAGGTGAGAGGACTTGCTTTCTCAACTAACTAGCTGAAGTAGCATTTCATGTCATAAGCAGAATTATTCTGTTTCTGTGATTCAGAAGGTCAGTGCCCTGTTGTATGAACCTATGTTTTTATGTATGTATTTAGTCTTTAACTTTTTTTAGTGAGTGATTAATAGGAGATAGAAGATGACAAAGCAGGGACAAAAGATGTTAAAATTCTGGTTTTAGTGTGGAATGATTTGCAGTGTTATTTGTATCTTTAGAATGTTCCTGTTTAATCTGTTGTTATTATTGAGTCCCTTAGTATTTTACTCATTTTGTTTGGATGAAGAAACTGAAGCAGAAATGTATTTGCTGAGTATATTGAAAAATCAATCATGCAAGCTAGAATTCTTGCTGACCCATCTCTTACTTGTAGGGTCACTCTGTCTTTAATTCTTTGCTTGCTCAAGATTTTAACATGGAATTAAATGTTGTTGTTGTTGTTGGTAGTTTTTTGTTTGTTTGCTTTGTTTTTTGAAAAGTAGTTTATTTGGCACCATGCATTCCTTCTGCTTTGGCTTTTTCCTTGAGCTACAGTAGTTTACTTTAGAGTGTTCTTGACTCATTTCCTTGTAGCACACTGCATACAGTTCCACCTGAATGCTTAGAAATATAAAATATTTGCCTTGTAGAAATGAGGTTGACACATGGCTGGAAGAAATTTACAGCTGGTAAGTGACAGTAGCAAGCTTGTATAATACAATTTAAGGAGGTTCATAGGTTTTGTCACTCTCCTCCATTAGTTTGGATTGTGGTATTCCAAAAAACCCAGCGTATGCATGAAAGGCATTTGCTTCTTTGTATAATCCCTGGAAGAATTTTTTTAGACGGCCCGGTCTAATAAAAGGGCAGTTGGCAGGTAGTGTCACTTCATCAAAACAGAACGTAGATCTGAACCCCTTTGCACACTTTGCAAAAAAAAAATGACAAATTTTCTGTGCTGAATTACTTCAGCATTTGCCGGGGAAAATCAGAATCCTGCAGGACGTTCGGATTTGCTGTAGTGTATGTTTGTTCTAATTGTGTATGAGGCTGGGTATACGTATGTCCGGTAGTACTAATTTCAAAAAGTGGAGTAGAAAATTTGTCTCTTGAATAAAGAAGCACGTATAATTTATCATTGGCTGACTGATAACCTCAGTGAATAAAACTGAGTTAATTTGTTAATTATTGAACTGTGGATGTAAAACCAAATACTGTATCTTTAAAGTAAACGAATGCTTGCAATCATGCTTTCCCAAAGAAGTATGATATAATAAATTAATAAACTGTTCTCTTTTCCTATTAAAGCACTTTTGATCTGCAGGAGTCACTTTCAGTCCTCAAGAACCAGCAAAAATTTGTTATCAATTGGAGAAGCCAGGAAATAATTAAATAACTATGTTTAGCTTTGTGTGCTGACAACTTGCAAATAGGTGGATGGGAATAGTTATTTAGCCAGAAAACAGAGGGTTTTTTTCTTTAAATAGTAACATTTGAATCTTTGTTTTGATTTCAGTACTGTAGGAAGGGAGAGAATGATGTATGTAAGTGGTGCAAGTGTCGGGGGACAAATGTCCCACGGGCAGTGGGAGCACCTCAGTTCCATACCTGAAGTAATACTTTTCTCACTTTTTAAGATATTTTTCTTCTGACTAAAAAGCATAGTTTGTTTTTCCTGTGTATGCCCTAATACACAGCCTTGATAACATTTGTATCCATCTTAAAAAAACAAAACAAAACAAACACCTTATTTAAGATAAGATTTTAGATCATTTTACTAATTGCATCATAACATTTCCTTGTGTGAGTGTGTATTAATTCCCTATTGTCAACCTCAATATTCTTAAATGCTAAATAAAAGCAGTTAATATTTCAGAATGTCCAAACACACGTGTGGTAACCTAAAGACAGCAACAGCAACAAATACAAGGCCTGGGTAGAGGGTCTTTTTAAAACTCATTGACAGGGTTGTGGTCCTATCTTGTAGCCTGTATCTGGGGGTGTTATAAATGCTTGAGCAACTGTTGGTTATCAGGGCTTAGTACCTGCTTTGCGTTATCTAAAATATGTGCATGCCCACAAATGACACTTCATCAATCCCAGCTATCCAAATGTGTCAGATACATTCTTGAAGCTTTTTATAATTACACTTTGCACACATGTGCATGTGACACTCAAATGTGTATTCACCAGCTTGCCTACGGGTGACTGGGGAGACGTGTGCGCATATGTCTGTAATAATCTGCCCTGAGCCTGGTGGGATAAATCACAACAGAGTAAAAGCCTACTTCACAGAGTGGCTGCTGCTTTTTCTAGTTTTCCCAAAAGTGTCTTTGGAGAGTGTTAGTCTGTATTGTCTATTGAATTAAACTTCATCCCCCATCTTACTGTTCTCTATATTTTCTTTCCAAGCAAATACAGCTTTGGATGCTACAATTGCAGTTGTTTGAAAGGACTAAAATACTGTATGAGTAAAATGACTAAATGAGTTCTTTTTGACAAGATGGAGAAGAAACAGGTACTCTGAAAAGTGGGGTGGTTTTTGACCCCATTTTCCCAAGGCTGTTACTTCACTGTTTTCAGTTGCTTTGTGCTGTCATGCCAATCTCTTTAATTATTCAGTCCTAAGGGAAAAAAAAAAACCACCGACATTACTTTCTAGCCCTTCTCTCCTGTAACTTACTTCCTTTTTCCTTCTTTTGCGGTCTTTATTTTCAATTCACATCCATTTTTGTCTTGATTTCCCAAGGAAAGGTGTGACTTCATTGGTCGTCCTCTGACAATCACTTCTTCTTTCCCCAATAACTTTTAGAACTGCCAACTTGTCACCACCACATTTAGTAGAGGGACAGATGTTTCAGAGCTATTCCTACAAGTTTTGTGAAAATACACGTGTAAGTGAGAAGGAAGGAGACTCCTTAGTGTTTTCACTAAGGAAATGGCCACCCCAATATAGTAATAGACACCAGATAATTGAAGCAGAGAGAGGTGTTGTGAATGAAAGCCGAGGAGCTTTGGCTTTGAGTTCTGCTGCTTGTGGATTCAGATTCTTTGTCGAACAGTTTTCAGTGTCAAAACACGTACGAAGCACACACGCATACCTTCAAGTTTGTTTCATCACGGTGACTGTGTTTGTTATGGACTTATGGAAAGAATTAAGTGCCACTTATTTTAATTTGTTTTAAAACAAGGTGCCTGGCCCAACCTATTTACGCGTGTGTGCATGAGAGGAGACCTTGTGTTAGCTTGAATTCCCTTTTCCGTGCGTTCCAGAGGCTGCCATTTAGCAGACGGGAAATAGCAGCAAAGGAGATTTGGCAGAAAAAGAAGTAGGGAAGGAGTGCAATCAGACCGATCGAGAAGCACTTCCAAGACCTGTAGGGAAGTATGACGGCGCTTTCTCAACCTTTGCGTGACCTTTCTCCTGACAAATAGTTTCATTTGCATGAGACGCTAAAGTTTGGGCCAGGCCCACAAATCAGCTTTCCCTCTGAGTTAATTTTTCTGAGAAAATTTTGTGATGGGATCCATGTGGGGGAATGTTATTACTCTACAGCATCCTTATGTGAGCATTCTCTGGGAAGAACTAAGCTAACAGAGGAAAAAATTCCCCCGAAAAACCGTGAGTTTCAACACTTGCTGTTACCATTATCCTAACCCCACCAAAGTCAAGTATCTTAACGCTCAAATAATGCCATTTCAAAAATGTGTGAGTATATTGATATTTTAAATTTTTTTTAAGTGGCAATGTTTTGTTGTGAAGAGTTTATATGGTTTTAAGGTTGGGGAGAAAGTGTTATTTCTCTCTTATACACAGACTTGCAGAATCGGCACATAATCTTCTATGTCTGCCTTCATTTTTCCTCCCTATACTCTGCTTGCTCCTTTCTGCGTCATTTCAGAAACTAATTTTCCGAGTTCCTTGGGTTACAAAGATTTGTACAAGGCGGTGGATTAGCACACTTTTGGGTGCCGTTAAAGAGATGGTTTCCATCCTCAGAAACCTTTTCCGAAGCG
>NW_009622646.1:0-6409 GCF_000690535.1 Cariama cristata
AAACCTTCCAGCCCCCAGGTAGGGACTGACCTCGAGTCCTGCAGCCCGGGGACGCTGGCGAGGGCAAGAGCGATATTAGTAAATTGTTCATACATCATCTACTTATTTTTCACAATTATTCATCATATGAAGCAGATTTAAAGATTAATCAGTAATCTACATGTACAGTTGGTGCAATCTAAATTCTGCTGCAATCTAAGTTCTGCTGTGAGAAATGGGGTGTAATATTAAGGCTAGAGGTTTTCATTACACAATTATTGCAGATTGATTGCACTCATAATTTTAGTCCACAAAGACAGAAGGTCAAGAGTTATGATATGTAAATCATCATTTAAAGAATTCGTGATGGTTAGAAACACAGATCTTTAAATTACATGTGTTAAGTAATATCCAGTAATAAACTTTCATTTATAGACAACTGTTTGAATGTATTTACACAATGAGTTAACATGATGGCTTGACGCCAAATTTACAAGTAGGATGGATGAAGTGTGAAATATATAACACATATAATATAACAGTATTTCGCTGTCTACTGAAATTGTGCAATCAGATTCTAAAATGTGTGTATAACTGTCTGCAATACCTCTTTTTAAGTGGAAGAACTCATTCATTTACCTCGAACAATATTTCCCCTTCTTGCAACTGCACAATACTGGGAGCCACTATGTTTCTGCCACCATCCATTCCCCAACCAGCTTTTTCCTCATCTTGTATTTGTGCAAACCATTGTTTCTTCCTCAGTGTAAAACCTTGCACTTGTTCTAGTTAAATTCCATTCTGCTTTTTCCAGTTGTCTTTCCAATGTTATTAGCATCTTTTTTTACTCCAATCCTGTATAAGACTCTTACAGATCTGAACAGTTTAATACCATTCACACCTGTACCAAATAGAGGACATCCATCTCCATCAACCAGACCGTCAATGAAGTTACTGAATAGCACTCAATCCACAGCCATCTGCACAATTTAACTGAAACATCCTTCTTTTTTGATAGCTTCTCTCTAGTCCTGCATTATGACAACCTTTTCAAGAACTACAATGAACAGTTCTTAAATAATTGTATCACTGAGTCAACACTCTACCTAAGATTTATAGATGACATCTTTATTATCTGGATTGGAAATTTGGACTCCCTTATTGATTTTTACCACAAATTCAATAATCACCACTCTCTATCAAACTGTCAGTGCAACACTCATACACTAGCATCAGTTTCTTACAGCAACATCAGCAGGGGTAACTTGCAAGTGTGATAAACGGAAAACTAAAGGCCTGCACATCTGCAGGCATCAAAAATAGCTCCCAAAAAACCTTTACATACAGTTGAAGCCTGTGCCCCTACTACTAGAAGAGTACTCATGGCGCTTATCTTAGCAATAAAGAAGTTTTTTATCCATCAGCAATACTTGTGTAGAAAAGAAATATTGAAAGAGATGTGAAACACTATGTGAAGAAATGATTAAGTACAGGATGACACTTCCACCCATCACTGAATGTACACTTTCTATTGTCACATCCCATTCTATCCCAGAACCTATACAAAGTGTCATAAAAGAATTACAACTTGTAATACAAGAAACATCTTGCTCTTCAAACAGCCCTGCAGCCTCACTGAATTAATTTTGAAAGGAAACTCCTTGTGCTCTCAAGCACACTAAATGAATATAGGCTTTGGTTGAGTAAACAGTAGAAAATGTACTAACATATCTGTACTGTACTACAATAAATATTCTCAACCCCAGAACAATTAGTACCCAACAATTCTTACAGCTGTACACTTCATCCACTACACCATACTCTCATGGTAACTGTGGAGGTGAAATTAAGCAACTTTCCCATACAAGAATAATAATTCACACTGAAAATGTGCATAGGACCACACACTTCTAATGGAGGAACATGTACTACAAAATTCACTTTATATTATATTTTTAGTCTTGAACCCATAGGGGAATCTGCAAAACTTCTGAAAGAGAAGATCCTGCAAATTAAAATTCATAATTCATTTCTGTGGGTTTTTTAATATCTAGAAAAGTGAGAATTTAGGAGTTTGATACATTATAGTCTCCCTATCCTCTTCTACTCTTTCCATTTTGCACGCTATAAACTGTTGTCTACTTCCCCTTACGTAATTTATTGATAATTTTATACTTCTCTCCCCACTCTTATTCTGCTCCCTACTCGCCAACCATCTTTATTCCAGAGACTTACTCTGAAATCTGAGTACAATATGAGCAATTTTTCTCAGTTTGTGTGGAGTTCTGAAATCTATTTCTTTTATTTCAGACCTAAAGAATGCATGCTCGCTTAAAAGATTGTCTAATTATTCTAAGTATATCAATTGGTTTAAAAAGAGATACCAACTCTACTTACAGACACTTGTCTGTCCTTAGAGCCTCATACCTTCAGTAAAACATCTCTTCAGCAAGTTGGCATTGGAAAAACGTTAATTTCATCAAGAACATATTTGACCTCTCTGGCTTAGTTTTGAGACTGTTCTGAGACAGTTTCAAAGCCTCGGTAAATTCAAAGTATTAGCCAACATAGAAGAAAAGACGACTTGCCTGACAAGATTTGCTCAGGGCATATCCTCACTATCTGTCACCCATGACCTTGCTATCTTCCAGATGCTTACAGCTTGCTTGGTTATTCATTCCCAAATGACCTGGGAATCAGAGGTCACATAACACATAGAACATATCCTTGAAGAAGACAGAGGGTAAAATGTTGCCATGAAAGCCTAACTAGCAATAAAACTGCAGGACTTCATTGCTAGTTGTGTTAAAGGGACAAGAGAAATCAAAAAAACGTAACCATTGTAATATGGTCAGAATTCATTACTATGAAAACTATTTTTAGTATTAAGGACGCATTCTTTAGATCATTCATTCTTGGAAGTTTTTTTTCTACAAAGCATTTGTTATAACAACACATTGCTGGGTATTTGTTTCCTTCCATTTCAATAAGTCTCCTCAGTTTTTGGAAGGAGAATTTTACAACTGTTTTGGACCTGAGGAAACTATTTTTCCCAGAACTTCATAGATTTACTGTTTCTTAACAAAAATTCATCTCACTTAAAAACTCGGTCTGATTCTTATTCCATTTCTACAGTGAACAAATTTTGTACCACTAGCTATGGAGACAGAATAAGACATAACATAGAGCAACCTATCAGCTGAATTCCATGAAACATGCAGTTTCTTTTAAAATCTCATCTTATTCTCTTTGACGTCCAGATTTCTATGAAATTTTGTAGGGTCTGAAATTTAAATTTATTTTTTTTTTAATTGCTATAACTGTAAGAATTTAAATCATTCCAGATCACTACAAAGTGAAGCTTACCATCTTATTTTTGCAAAATTTGTTTGTGATTATATTGTGTTTGGATAAGCAATAACATTATTAGATAATTTTCATATAATGCATATATTATTCAAAATAGTGGAAAAAATAGATCTAGAAAAACTCCTTTGAGATTTTCTTTATACTTTGGTCTAAGATATTTGACACAGATGAAGTGTATAGGGGTTGAGAACATTCTGGATCCAGGAGAAAGTGTTTAGAGTCACAAAGCATGTTTTCTAGAATTTCTTGTACATTTTTCTGTATTACACACATACATACCAATATGGCAGTGCATCTCTATAGTCAAAGCTATGATTAGGTAGTAGTTTACAACAGCATTCCCTGGAGCTCTTCTGCATGAGGCGAAAGTCAAACTGCACTGAAAACTGTTCAGGGAATGAGGGGAGTGACTGAACCTATCAGCCAGCTTGTGGAAGGAAACACAGCTCCTGCACTCAGATTGAGTGGTATGTGGAAGAAAAAGCAGCTTTACTGCTACACTTATTTCAGAGGAACACTCATTTGAGCTAAGTGCTGCAGAAAAAGTGCTTGACAGATGAAACAAGTCTGGAGATCAAGACCAACTGAGTAGAGACGACAATGAGGATGAATGACTTTGCAAATATCTGGTGTTTTACTCTGCAGAAGAAAGAGCTGTCAGTCGCCTCTCAGATTTTATCAGCTGGAAAGATGTAACTATTTCTGGAAATAAGGCATATGTACATTTCTCTCCTTGATATCATTCCTTGCCTAAACTAAATTGTTTTATTCTTGAAACCAAGTATTTAATTCTCTTTTCCTTGTTCTCAAAGGAAAATGTTAGTGGCCAGTGCAAGGAAGGCTGCCTCAGATACGAGTTATAACCTACGTTTCACCAATTACACTTTAAAGTCCCCTTCCTGAAGCTTTAAATTCAGCTCTGCATCTTCTGGGGCTCATGTATTGCAGTTAATCCTATCCACTTCTCAAATATTCTCTAGTTGCAAGTATGCAGCATGCAGATGTCAGCAATATTGTGAGCACTCCTCTGGATTTTGTGGGTCAGATTCAATTTGTTTCACACAAATAGACTTTTGCTGTCTTTGTAGCCAGCATTTATAAATCAGTCTTTTGGATTGCTTGTCCTGGGAATCTGTCTGACAGAGGATTGCATATTATGTAAATTTGCTGTTGAAGCAACAAAAATGTTACTGCATCTTGTGACTGAGTTTTTAACCTTTGTTCCCTTATATTCTTCTCTAGCACAACACAAGAATCTTAATGCAAAATCTACACACATAAATTCCCATGTTTTCATAAGTTAAGCTTTTGAGATATGCTGCCCCCCATTTGAATAGTGTTTGTGTTCTAGCTGAACAAAATATGGGAAAGACATCTTAAGAAGAGATTTTGCATCTTGACTTTCACCTCTGCTGCCATTCCAAACAATTCCACCTTCCTTTTATTATTATTTCAAGGTTTTCTTGACAAGTGAGTACAGAAATGAAGAGATAAAGCTTGACTGACTCAATTTGTCTCAGGCCCATAGCCTACAGTCACAGTGAAGAGATTAATGCACTACAGTAAATCACCTCCTGGGCAATCAAATCCAACTTGAGGGCATATTTTCAATTTAATTTTTTTTTAAACAAACATGAAGAGAAAATGAAAATATACAGTCAATGCTTTTTCTCCCTCGCTCTTCTCAAATTGCATCCATGCTTTGATTTTAAGGTAATATGAGTTGCAAAAGAGTGAGCTTGCTAGAAGTCATATCTTCACAGTCATTCATTTTGAAATATATGCTCCTCAGGGATGAAGTGAAGGTATTTTAATCAACATTCTAACAGTGCATCTACTCTGAATAACATTGCAGCCAGTTTCTAAGAGTAATCTGCGCAGACTTTTGTGTCATTTGCACTATGGAAGTCTATAGTATGTTAAATTCGTAATACATGGAACATACACCAAACCTTTATGTTGTTTGCTGTTGGGCTTCTAAAAACAGTAGATATAATTTTGCATGATAACAAGATGCTGTTCAGGAGTCAAAAGCTGCAGGTTGGAAAAATCTTCTCGTTAATATATTCAACAGCATAATGAGAAGTGTCAAAGAATTTGTTTCCAAAATGCAAGCACAGGCTCTGTTCCTCAGGCTATAAACTTTATTCATGTGAGTTTCTGCTGAATTTTTCCCTCCAAGCTTCTGGTTTCTTGTTATACGTATAATATATATTTCAGAAGCCATTTTAAGTGCTGCCCCACATAACCTAAGAATGGCAATCTTTTAACTTGAAAAACCGGTGAAACACTTAGATATTTCCTAGTGACTCAATAAGATATGGTAATATGCTTCAAACCAAGGTTTTTAAGTTAGAAGCCAGAGGTACCATTGACATCTGCCTCAATTTACCAAGGTATCTTTCCTGAAGGACAGCACGTACTGCCCTCCTGCTCTGTACCCTCAAGTTTATGTTATCCTTTGTAACCCTAAGAAGTTTCATAGATAAGTTACCTGCCTGCAACAAATAGTGCATTGTTGCATCAGAGAGAAATGAAGATTCTATTTCTCTGAAACTCAAAAATATATCATCGCTGTAGTAGATGTATTCTACCACCTTGTCCCAACACATGCATTAAAATCCATTTTCACTAACTTTCCCACCAATGTACACAAGTAGTCATCCTGACAAAGTCAAAGCATCCATTAGGAGACAACAGCCTTCGCCCCTAGGCTCAGGGACTGCTTCAAAGGCAGTAAAGACAGCCCTTGAAAGAGTCAAAACTACGTAAAATAACTTATGCCATCTACTTGGGGGCAAATTTAAACTCAAGCAAAACACCCTTTAGGAACAGAATCACTACAAGGATAATATGAAACAGTTTTACAGTGGCAGAGGAGAATGAAGAGCAAATTATAAAGCTGCAAAGAGCTACTAAGAGAAAAGTAAAGGATAATCCCTTCAAGCTATGTGAAAGAAGAAAGACAGCTGCATACCAAAGGTTAGTAATGTGGTTCAACGTGTTTTTAGTATCTTCACTCCATCTTCACTATTGATTTTAGAACCACCACCTCATCCTC
>NW_009622646.1:6440-31797 GCF_000690535.1 Cariama cristata
TCTTTCCCATAAAATTCTAACACATAGGTTCAGTTCAACAAGGAGAGGCAATGGTAGAGGTAAAAAGCAAGGAAACAGGGTAGCCTGTAGTGATGGCAGCACATTTTGCAACATGTGTCTGAACACGCAGCTGTGCTGAGAAGTAACAAACTCCCAAGGGGAGCATGCAAAGGCACTTGGCTAGACATCTCTCCAGAGAGGACCGAAAGGCACATCAGGCAAACATCAGGTCACAGGGATGTAGGATGGTCAGCACAGCTCCTTCTTCTCCAGCTCCCCAGTCCAACCGTGGTGCTGCAGAGAAGCTCTTGCCACTAGGCACCACACTGAAAGTCATGCCATACTCTCAGAATAAACTCTGGAAGCCTATTCTGTCATGATTTCTTCCCAAAAAGTGTTCTGCAGAGGAATGTAATGTTTCCTACTACTATTGTTGCAGATTTCAGTTGGCAATGTAGTGGTTTGTAGAGGATGGTTACTGACAGCACTGCACTACGCATGCCCTATGCAGGAGTGGCTCATCCTTTCTGAAGGCGATAACAACACTGGCTGGAAAAGGCAAGGAAGGTGTATTTTCCTGAAATCTAGCAACAAAAGCTTTCATAGCAGTGCTTTCAAATATTTAAGATCTTGAGGTTAAATAACAGCTATCAGCACTGAGCACTTAGACGCTGCTGCTCTAAGGGGAGCATGTAATGGAGTCCCTCACAGTGACTACAAAAATGCCGACACATTCTATGGGGCAGAAAAGAAAGGAGTACGTGATGCTGATATGGTGTCCAAGCACAAAAAAAGCCTATGGGATATGTTCCTTGCCAGGCATCATTCCAGCTAGTTCACACATGGGACATAATTGCCTCGTTTTGGAGGCTAGCACATTTACCAGCAGATGTCCAGGTCCATTTTGTACCAGATTGTTTCTGTATCATGACACCTCCTAGATGTCTAACTTACTAATGTATATGTAGACTTATAGTTTTACCACAAGTTCACCACTGTACTTAGGGTTTATATTACTTCAATTACATTTGTTATGAAAATTTATACATACGTATATACATCTGTACATAAGTTATACCTACTACATGCATATATATACATATATTTATGTATAACAACTCCACACAAACATTTTATATTTCTGTCTTATCTAGGGAAATTCATGGGATTCTCTATTAATAGTGAAAAAGATCTGCTGCCCCTCTACCATGTTTGAATCTGGGATAAATAGTCCTCACTGCCCTAAGCAACACCAACTACCATGTGATTTTCCTGGACAGTGCTGAAGAAAAAAAAAGGTTCTAATCAGAGGTGCTTAGGTGATTAAAAACCAACAGGGGCAGCTGCTTCTCTTAGGAGATTAGACAGTGCCCATACTGAAGAACTGCAGCAGAATCTGAAAAATTCAGCTACAATATCCTATGTTTTTCATTATTAGGGCGTATACTTTACCTATATTTACATCAACTCCTTTGTTGATAGGAAGCTCAGGTTTCTACCCTAGAGACAATCTGAAAATATACAATGTGTGCCTCAAGAAGGGAATCTTCTCAGCAATGTCTTCAGAAATTGAAGAGTTAGTTGTTTCTTACTATTTTTTTAACTTGTGGTCTGTCTTCATTGTTAGAGTGTAGGGCAATCAGCATTGCCTTGCCTTTAATAGCTGTGCACAGATGAACAGCGAATTATGAAAAATGTCAACAGTGTAGACTTGAGAGGTTTTAGACAGACTTCATTGTACAGATCTGCCTGAGGTATTTCTAGAATGCTGCAAGAGAGGCTAGGTGATGTGAGGTTTTATTTTATTAAAAAATAAATAGTAAATACATTGCAAAATTATTTATTACAGAATGGAAACAAATCCAACCACATTATTGTACTAAGTGAAAAGCCTGGTTGACATTTAACTGAAAGGTTCTGAACTATATTATTTACTCCCTAATGCATTTGCATTTCACAACCAACCCCTCCTAAACTAACAAAATAAAGATTTGCTCTTTTTAAGTTACAAATGTCACTTGGGGCTCAGTCTTAGATTTCTTGGACATTTTAAGCACTATTCAGATGTTTTTCCAGCTGGGCAGTCAGGTGGAGTAAACAGGCTGACCTGAATTTCACCCAGGGTGCAGGGTAAAACAATCAGCTTGCATCAAACAGAAGATTTCAGAACATCTGATGCTCTTAACTGCCCGTAAGGGAATTTCAGGAGGAAGAATTAAAGCAGAGGCATCAGGTTCACAACTTCCCACCCTTTCCCATCCTGTTTTGAGGTTTGTTTAGATTCTCAGGCTTTACAACATGATTACTGTATTGCAAATCCTGTAATTTGCAATATGGAAATAAAAAAAGAATTATTGTAAGCCAACTCAAACAACCAAGAGGTGTGACAAATTACCTAGTCTCTTTACTGTGGATGTTAGGGACATGTACAGCACATTTGAAACTTATGAAAGGTGTTCTCTTCAATAAAAGCGTTTTGTTTCTTAAACTGATGCACATGAAAGGTTGGTTTGAAAACACTAGTCATCACTGTTTACTATCAAGTTGACATGAGGAATCAAGTGTAGCATGTTCCAGTAATTGACTTTGTTAATATAAGAAAGACAAATAAGCTGGTGAAAAATTTTACTGGATTTACAGATTCCATAGAGTTTAAGAATAAACTGACTTAATTAACTAGTTATGATTTGCAGAGGATACAATTTCATCTGTTCACCTGCTGCTAGAGTCAACTAAGTTTTAAGCAAAAAGAAAAATTAATCCTTATTAACTATTGCTTCAAGCAGACTTTGGAGATTATGACACCTAGAAATGCCTAACAATGAAAGGGTTAGATGAGATATCTACTAGATTTTTCTGTGTAAAGCACTCCTATGCAGAAATGCACAGGGCAAATGCACTGACTTTTTTTTATTTGTAAATGCCTTCCTTATCTCAGATCTGGAGATTATGTCTCTGCACAAGTCAGAAAGATGTATCATTAGATAACCAAGGAAGAGATTACTGTGTCCTCCTGTTAGCTTGATTTGTTCCATCTAACAACCCATTGACAGTCATCAGTATTTGGGGGGGGGGGGGGGGGAAGCAAGCAACCCATCCCCTGAATATATGTGACCAGGTCTACGTCATAAACACAGTCCTTCTGTATTATCCTAGGGCTGACTGAAGCCCTGAAGCCAACTCCACAGAACTTTAAGCATATGAACATATTGAAATAAATACCTTCACACTATAGCCATCTATTTTACCGAGTCTTTCACCTTCTCTTATTGGTTTCTTATTTTTAAATGCTTTAGATGAAATTCTACTTAATATTTGTTCAAACTTCCTTACTTTTCACATGAAATTTGTGGTAATCAGGGCTAACGTGTTTATCAGCACTCTTTCTAGTGTTTTAGAAAAAAATGTCATCCCTCCAGGATGTTGACAAAATCATCTAAAAAAATTCCCTAAATCATATATATGTTATTGTTTAAATGTAAACTAACTTATCCCAAATATTACTGATGAAAATACAGAACAATATTGATTCTGATAAGCAGTTTTCAATACAAATAGGTTTAACTCTTTGAGTTACCTTGCAGTCATCACTAACAGAACAGTGTATTTTGTTGCAAAAAGCCACAACACTTCATGGAGTCACAGAATAATTTAGGTTGCAAGTGACCTCTGGAGGGCATCTGGTCCAACTCTGTTCAAAGCAGAACTTTTGTAGAGCTGACTCCCACCTATGTCACAACACAGAAAAGTGTTGCTCAAGGATCACTTCCTTGCAAAATGTTTAGAGATGAAAGATTCTACCCCAACAATATACTGAAAGCCACTTTAAAGCAGACAAATTTGCAACTGCTTGGATTGGGTTTCTTGTAGGTTTGTTTTTATTTGTTTTATTTTTGTTTTGTTTTCTTTGGAGAGGGAATCTATTTTTAATTTTGCAATTTAAACATTAAACCATATTCCAATTACATATGCTAATTATGTTACACTGTCTGTAAAATATTAATTACCATTATTTCCTCACCTAATGTTACAGAATGAGTTTTACTTGCAAGATAATCTGGTAGACATCCATTGATCCTGTAAGAACTCAATTGACATTGTTTGAAATACCTTTCTTAGGGAGTAATATTATAGCTCAGATTGCATTATGATTAACTACACACCAAAACTAACGGCATAGTCATGGCAGCTTCCTTTTATGCCTGGTGAATTTTATATTACCTCAAAAGTAACTGTTAAGGAGAACATAAGGTTAATTTTCTTTCTGATGCAGGAAACAAACAAGTGTAAGCAGACAAAAAACTGACAATAAACTGGCTGAATGAAGTCAGATTTCTACTGAGGGAAAGTTGCCAATCTGCAATATTGGCTGATTTGGCATACTTCAGATACAAACACTTCTGAAATGCTATGCCTATTGAAACAGTCTCTCCTTACACCTCTGGCTTCTGTGTCATTCCTTTACAAGAGATACATAGTTCTCATATTGCACAAATCAGATTTTGCAAATGAAAATTCATTAATTATGACTATATATGGGAAAAAATAATTATAATTCCCCATTTAGAAGCTAAATGACAGATGACATAACTGACAGTGAGAAAAGATGAAAAACCTTGTTTCATGTGTACATAGATTATTGTACTATACTTGTTCTAAAGCATATTCTGTCTTTCGCTGTTGACATTGTTTTACTAATGCACTTGGGTTTCCAGCTAGAATTCACACAAAAGATTCCCCCTCAAATCCTCTGTTCCCACGTTTTCTCCTTATTTATAATTTCAGTCAATTAATTACTGCATTAAAGGGCCAAGATAGATATGCACATCATTAATATATATTGTTATACTTTAAAAAACATCAGTTAAAGTAACGGACTGAAGCAAATTTATGTAAAGCATCTGATATACAATATACAATAGCATTATGTGAATGCGCTAATATCCAATTGCATTGTTATCTTCTTACATGTTTGATTATAGGATGAGATCTTGCATATTTTCTAGCTCTACTTGATTGTTGACTACTTTAAGTTCCGTGTACTTTGATTAAGAGTCAAATCTTTTCATGTACTCAAAATGATAACCTCTAAAAAACCCTTTAAATGAGAGCTCTGTAAATGCAAACTCAACTCTACATTGAAAATGAGGACAGATTTCACCTAAAGAATCGGTAAATGTGTTAAAGCTCTGTGTGGCTACATAGAACTCTGCTGTATCACAACACTACTACTGAAAAAGTTAGTGTCAAAACATTTTCATTTTCTACAAAATTAAATGGTATTCTGATCCGCACGTGCAGGTAGTATGGCATTAAGCCATTTGCTTAATGATCATACCCACAGGAGTTAGCCTCTCTGAAGTCAAAGATGTCAGAATCCCATTCCAATAAAACGTGTTTCCTAATTTTTAAGTTTCAGAATATTATTCAAACATAGCCAGTTTAGTCATGTCTGAGTTCACAAGGAACCCAAAACAATAGTTCCCATGTATTTTTATCTGAAGATGTTAAATCTGAAACCAACCAATGTAAATCCAGGAGAATCCCGAGAAGGTCATCAGTTTTAGCATTTCACTGTGGCTTTGCCAACCAAATAGCAGTACGTCTCCACAGGATCCAAGTGAGTAAAAACTGCAGCCTCCTCCTTTAACTGACAGCACTGTAGAAAGAACAAGTGCCAAATGCTGGTCCTTATAGCTCCCATGACATTCAAGAAGAGTTAGAGCCATGACACCAGGGAAGAGACCAGTTACAGTTCTGTAACAAATAGACTTATGGACCCTGAAATATTTAAATCAGGCTCTATATGCAGATCCTACTGACATTACACAGAATATGAGTCTTGAATTTAACAAGCATGTGTCAAGGAATTGCTTCTACAGCTTAAATTTGGTGCTCCTGATTTACTTGATGAACTGTAGTATGCTACTTAAAACATGAAGTCACACTAATAGATCTCATTTGTAGCCGAGTAGATTCTTAATATATGTATGCTAAAACTAAATGGACACAAATTGAGAAATCTTTAGACAGTGTCAAAAGAGTTCCTCAAGTATAAAGCTATACGAATATACCTCCTTATAGAATATTTTAGAGGACTGATGCAGTAGTTCTTGTCATTTTCTTCTGGAGTTTCATGAGAGAAGCATAAAAATACACTGAAAAAATATCCTGCAAATGGCTCTATAGGAGCAAAATAAATCCACCTACACAAACAGCCACATAAAATCTAGTACAGAAAATATCTAGAACTACTATTCATTTTAGTTTCATAACTTCCAGCATTTTTAACTGTGTAATTCTCTTTTCCAAACAAAGAGCATGGATGATCTTGTTTAATGAATTAGGAGTTTCCATAAACATCTAGAATAATGCGGCAAATCATCTAGGAGGAAACAGAGAGTGTATTTCTTCGCAGAAAGATTTCTTTTTTGTGTACTCAGACAGAAGGTCTGCATTTACTTTGTACTTTGTTTATTGTTTGCCGAGTATAAAGGGAATGTATTCAGAGCTGAATAAATGAAAGCATTTTGTCCAAGAGACAAAAATAATTCCCTGGACAGTAAAGTAACCTTTTACTCCTTATTCAGCTCTTCAGAATTTATATATCCTGCACAGCTAGGCTTTGAAGGCACTAGCTAATGCTGCTGCGGATATTCTCCTTAGATAGGTTTTCAAATTGGAGGGTAAGGGCTTACCCTTCTCCACCTTTTAGCCCTGCATAAACTAGATCCCAAATCCTCCCTACCAGGTAAAATTTTAAGACATGGGATGCTAGAATCAAATCCATAGATTCATCTTTAAAATGAGCAGCCCTTCAACACTAAACTCCAAGTAACAGCACACTGCATCTGCTGCATCTGCCCACTCAACCGCACCTTCAAACCTGGCAGACACTGAGCAGCTCCAGGAGGAGAGTGGATGCTGCTAATGACTAATGACACAATCCCTGATTAATGCATGTTCCTATCAGTCTGGTATATGGCTTAATCTTAATATGGTATATATAAAGTACTATCTATACATGCATAGAAATATGTGTGTGTAACTAAAGTTGTGTAAATAAAGAGATCAGCTATGCCACCTGAATGTAGATTCAGGAAGACTTTTTTACTATGTAAGTTTGCTAACTCTGAGAAGGAATGAGATTAACAGTGTTCTGTAACATTTTTGCTTTAGTAGTTACAATCAATCAAGTGGTGGAAGAAATTAAAATCAAAACAAGTTAGGATCTTTCAGTAAATAGTATTAAATACAAATAAAACTACTTTTCTTTTTTCTACATATATGGGAAAAAATAGTTTTACCAATGAATAACTAAACAAAGGTCCTGTCGTAGGTGAATTTTTTATACAAATGCATGTTACCATTTTGCCAGAAGCCTAATTATCCAGTTGGAGATTTCATTATCACTGAAGTCTGATTATTTACCAGTAGTAATGTTAAAAAGAATCATTTTATAAAGCTGTGCTAAAAGCAAGTTCAACATTCTTTGTACATGATGAGTGTTAAGAAATTACATTCCTCAATCAATAAAAGGAAAAAGTTTATTCAGTTCCTTTATACATATTTTTATGCAGCTCTCTCAATGATGAGACTCAGGTCTGCTAGGGTTTTAACATTGATTCATACTTTTTTCTGTTTCTTTGTAAGATTCAGTAATGTGAATTCTGCATTTAGAGGACAAGTAGGTCCAGCAAAGTTTTTCATAAACCTTTACGGTAAAATGTTCAGAATTTCCATAAAGTTTCTTGAACACTTAACATGTAAGTCTTTCGTAGCTACATTTAGCTGAAGCAGTTGTTGCTAATGTCAATGTATTATCTACATCTGGAAAAAAAACACACAAGAAGGTAACAAGATACACTCACGGACTTCTGAAAGTCCGATAGCCCAATGTACTCTTCGATCGGTAGTTTCCTAGACTGTTCTATCTGCAAATGTAGAATAATACTTGTATTACAAGTAAAAAAATCACAGCATGATACACCAAGTTGACCACAGTTTCCCAAAGTTTAGATTCAGAGGCTGTAGTAAAGGCCACCAAGCACAGAGCTTTGACAACTGTGCCTGCTCTTGGATTCTTTTTACTGACTCACACAATGTATGCACATATAACTGAGTTATGAAGTTAATGAATTTTTGGATAATTAAGGATTTCATAATATATTAGAAATTGATTTGTATGTTCAAATGCATACAGCCTCATAGCCTATAATTAGAAAGGAAGATACCTTGATGTACTTTAATATTTAGATCTAACTTTACCATGTTCAGTTGTCTAGCTAGCTATTAAATAAGCACAACAAAAATATCAGTTGAAGAGTCACTTGGGATTTGCTGTCAATAGTATATGTGAGAACATTTGTCTTTTTAAAGGGAAATAAAAAGTAGAAGACTGCTGATTTTTGCAGGCATAATACAATTTTCATGTCAGAAAATCTAAAGAACATCTTTGGTGCTGAGCTAAATTAACTACTTGTCAATCTGAATCACAATGTTTCACTTTGGAGAACTGACACATACAAATCCACACTTCCTAGTCTTGTGGGAAATGAGTGCTATCCCTCCAAACTCTTCACGTTCCTAAGAAATGATTCCCCATTAATTGAACTACATTCAGGAAAAAGCTTTATCAGTTCTGAAAGGGATTGCATGATGTGGTTGTCTGTGGTCAAATGAAACTGTAGCTGACTAATTCAAACATCCCTACCATTTCTGACGTATCTTGGTCATGCTACATACGCCATCATGAATACACAAGCAGAGAATTACCTTGCCCAAGCCCCTTGAAGTACATGACCATCCATTCACTATGTGACAATTTAAAGGGGAACCTCAGGAATAACCCTATGAATTAGTAAGTACAAAGAAATATGAACAGAAATGGAAAGGAAAAACAAGTTATTCATCCCCCAAAATAAACACGCAAAAGTCTTGGATTCCTGTTGCATCCTTTTATTAGGGGAAGAGACCTGGTATATTTTGATTGCCTGTTAGAGGCAGTTTATTAGAACACATTTCTACGTGTAATTAATGTTGTAAACTTTTATGGAAGACTTAGGCAGCTTTCCCCCACATCACCTATAGTTACACTGTAATTAGTAGCAGCGTGATACAGTAAAGAATTTTCCTGAGCAAGACTGAAGGTATTTTGGTGAGACGGAAGAAAAATATTTACACAAAGCAGCTAAATATCTAGGCAGAATTAAAGGTTTTGTTCCTGTTCATGCTAATTCAATGTGCCAGAATTCCTTCTTCCTGAATTGTGTATCTTTCAGCAGACTAAAATAAAGCAAGAAAGGGACTTGGGGACAATTTAACAGCATGTGATTCCGATCTGCAGCTTGCACTACTAGCTATGCTCTGCAGATTAATTTTCCGGTTGCATCTGCCCTTTTCTTATTCAGACCACTTTCTTCAGACATAAGCAAACTGAGTAGAAAAACACAAAAATAAAAGGAGTAAATTCGGTTTTCCTGCAATTTTGTGCTTGGTAACATGTTACCAGTAACAGACAAGTGAGTATACCTTTTTCTTACGTGCATTTTGTTTTCTGTTATAGATAGCAAGTAATGACAGAAACAGTATCATCTGAGGAGTTGTACATGTTGTACAAACCAACTGTTTGAGTCAAAAGGTTTTTCCTTTCTCTTGTGTATATAGGTGCTCCAAACTGAATTGGTCAGATGTTAAGGTATAAGCAAAGCATTATTTAAATCTCTCTACTGATCCTGAAGATAGTTGCAGTTATAAACCCTGATAAACTGAAAACTGAATTCAGACTATCCACAAAACCTTACAGAAGGTTTAACATTTATATAAAAAAGACATGTCTGCAAAAGATTTGAATGCCTATGGTCCATTCTGTACAATATCAAAACTTACTTGCTGCTTCATCTTTGATCTCAAGCTCTGTTTTAGTACAGACATATAGCATCAACAGTAAAAGGAATACTGGAGAGCTTGCAGTTGATAAAAGAGACTGTATTAAACACACCATAGCATCATGATGAACAGGTATGTCTGCAGAGGTTCATTATTAGTCTAAAAAGTCAAGAATGCTATAAGAAATAGAAATACAGTTGTCTATCAAAGGAAAACTGCAAAGACTAAGTGCTGCAACGTGGGTGAAGAGCACAAGAGATAAAAAACAATAAAAAGGAAAGTAGAAGAGTATTTTTTCCAGCCATGTTAGGTTATGTGCATATAACAAACAATATGAAGCAAACTGAACAATTTCCTTACTGTAGTCTTCATAGAAATAATTAGAGTAGGCAGATAGTTAGAAAAATTAATTTTAAAGGAGAAGAAAATAAAAGCTAAGATAAAGAACAATTCAGGAATATTTAGTTAAGTTATATATATTGGTACAGCTTGCCAAAAGAATTGTCAAACTTTCTGAAGCAGTCCAAGCCATCGTTAGCTCTTTGCAAAAACTCACGCAAGTTAAGTTTCAAGAGAAAGAAGAGTGAGCATGGTCATATATAAGATTTGGAAAAGATATATCTTCAACTAGAAACCTATCAGCTAACATTCATGTCTGCAAAAACTAAAGCAAATCTTCAGGTACTTCACTCAAACATGGTTAATATCAAAAGTAGGCATTTCTTCTCATCTGGAAGAGCACCCTACAGATGCTCTGGTTTCTAGTAATATGTTGAGCACTCATTGAAACTTCTCCAAGGTCAGGGAATTAGTAATGCCTTTCCTCGATGGATTCACTAGTGTCTCTGGATGAGCTGAATCTTCAGGCTTTATCTTATAAAAGGCACTTTTCATTTACCTAGCTGCCTACTTCCCTGCAGTGCATAGAGATTTAATTATATTTGAGACTTCTATCCCTCTGGTCAATGTCAAATTTGGTTGAAAAGAGGTTATTAATCAGGAAGAACAGACACACAGGGTGTGATTGTAGAAGCCCAATTTCCTTAGGAAATTAAGCTAAAAAGTAAGTGAAAAAGATTTCTCAAGGACAAATCCCATCAAATCAATCTGATATTTGACATTGTCCCATAAGACATTTTTCTATGTGAAGTAAAGAAATATAGCTAGGTGAAATAAGGTATTTGCAACTGGCTGGAAATCCAGATTCAAGCTGCAGTTCATAACTCAGGAAAGCTAGGAAAGCATTTCAAGTGGGATCCATTACAGGTTTGCCCCTAGTCAAACTTTTTTATATTATCAATGGCTTTGCATAACAGAATAGAAAGCCGTAAATGTTATCCAGCTGACAAAACTTCAGCACTTCCAAGAAAAATAATGGAAATCCAAAATGGACTTGATAAAATAGTCTATAAAGAAAATGCAATGTAATTAAGTATACAGTTCTATATATATTGAAAGACTATTCCAAAAAAAAAATATAAAAAAATAACTATCTGATCATATACACCATTGAAGAACAGTCTCCAGATTTCAGTGAGCTGCAAAGCCAATTTAAGTAATGAGTGGTTTTGTCTCAGAGAAAAGGTAAATTTAGTTCATAGATGCCTCAATTTTAAGATGCTTGAGGGACTTATTTTGCCTACTCAGCCATGAAGAAGTCTTAGTGGGTAACAATCCTCAAATTTTTCTATAACACTAAGGTATAAATAGATAAAACAGAGTTGGAAAAGCAATAAAAAGTACACACAGGAAGTTTTCCCCATACATAGAAAGGGGGTTGTTATGGCAGCAATCTGTACTACTCTACATTTACAAAATAGCAGTAAAACAAAAAGATCAAGTTAATGTTGAAGCAGAATTAGGTTACACATCAGGAAAAAGCTTTTTAACTGAAAAAATTGTTCAAATGTTGACCCATTATTAACTATGTATATTATTAGAATTTAAGAACAATTTAAAAAAAATAACCTCATGCCCCACCAGTGGTGTGGATGTCTAACTAGATGGTCTTCCTGTTCCTTCTATCAGGCACTGACGGGACTTTACAGAACAGAAAGGCACTGTAGATATCAGTTAGAAGTTACAGCTAATAAATTCTTTGCAATTGTTGTACATCAAACTTCACCAGATGTTCATTCACCAGGGGAAGATACAACTTGCATAGTAACTAGCTTGGACAGCTCCTATTAAAATGTGCCATGTTGAACATTTTGATGCGCAAGTCAGTAAATAGCACATTCTTCAGTCTAACTTGGTTTCAAGGTCTGCATTAGGAATTTTCTTTGTTGTGGTCAAAGATGCCAGCATTAGCTGTTCCATCAACATTAATTATTCATCTATCCTGAATATAAAATCAGGATATGTAGTGTCGAAAAGCACTTCCTTTATATCCCTGTCATCTGAGAATGTGAGGCTTTTCAAATCCTATGTAATTACAACTCTCTTGTCAGCTTGTATTATTGTATAATGTCTAATTTCACTGAAATGTGTTGGCAATTGCATCAAGAATCAAGACACAAGAATGGAGTAGCCAAAACAGGTGTTAAAATACAAACAGGAAAAAAAAAATCTTATATGCATATCTTCCTATAGATTTTTACAGAAAGTAAATGAAAGATCCATTGTGGTTTTGGACATTTGAAAACAGATACTAGGAAAACATTAACTCATCTGTAAAGTAAGCTTCCATTTTTCCTATGGAATTGGACCTTAGATTTCAGAATTCATGTTAATGTTGAAATAATTATACTAAGAACAGCAAGGAGAAGATAACTCGTGTCTCATTAATCTATGAAGATTCATCCCCATGATATTCTTTAACAGTTTCTACCACAGTAGGACACTAAGTAACAACCAGTTTCCTTGCTTTTCTCTCTATATATGACATTCACAGTAAGATGTGACCGATTCTTCAAGTGCAGCTAGATTTTTGTATTTAAGAAGTTTTGCTTACAGCAGTCAACATCAATGTCTCTCACCTTACGCACCAGTCAATTCCCATCAAGCACCTTATTTAATACACAGCTAACTGGGATCCAGATAACACCTTAGCCAAATAAAACCAAAGCAAATTTCACCATGTTTTTAACATTATAAACCTACTGTACGTCATCTGAGGTGCTCTACCTTGATATCCAAAGTAAAGGCAGAATGAACTCTTCCTTATCACTCAATCTCCTTGATAAGTTTACACAGTTGTAACATTAAGAGAAACAGATTAGTCTTTCCAGACTTGGTTGTATATAAGAATTCTATGGATTTGGCTTGTCAGCTACAGAATCCAGTAAGAGTTTAAGGCTTTGGCAGACCATTATTGTGAGACTGATGAGTAAAACAGGAATAAAATCAAACAGCATACAAAAACAGTGAAAAAAGCACTTGGCACTTTGAACTGAAAACTAGGTTCAGTCTGACGTAGGAGTAAAGAATAAAACAGAGACAGTGCAACTTAAGTGTACTGACACTTATGATTTTGTGTAACTTTCATTCTCAAGCTTTTTAATTGCTAAGGTTCAGATTTGTGCTTCAGAAAGAAAAGTGACTACTCCAAATTTCAAGAAAACCCACGTATTCTCAAAACACAAGACAGTTTGCCAAGAAATGTAGTTTTGTTTTTAAAACCTCTAGGAATTTCCTACTGATGTCTAATAAGAGAGTGAACTTGACAGACCAGAGTTCTACTGTGATTTGTCAAACTATTTTTATGAATGGCTTAGTACTCCTTGTTCAGGAAATGTAAATTTTGGTGTATGCTAATCACGGAAAATAAATGCAAGCCAGAATTACAGCAGTAGGAAATTAATTTGGGATATTTAGCAATATATTTATTAGATAAGCAAGTGTTCTAGTCTAGTAATATTTACCGGGAAATATTACTGTTTTTACAACCTATACTTACATCTTAGATAATTATTTTAGGATCTTATTTTAATTCAGTAAGAATAAAAGCACAAGACAATATCTGAAAGAACAATCTGCAGGTTTACTCATTGCCAAAATTAAGTTACTTCTCCAAGAACATCTATGGAAAAGGGCAATATAAACACTTCATAAAGAGAATTTACAAGGCTGAGAATAGGGAGTACTAAAAAACCTGCATCTTTGCCTCCAAACTTCATGTACATTTTTCATTTAAATTAACAGAAGCAGAAGAGATAGCAATCATTATGAGAAAATCAAAACACATAAACACTGACAAGGAAGATATAAATCATGGTTATGTAGATATTTGTCAGATAACATTCATACTGTCCAGTAAGACACTGATCAGAAGTGTCCTTGTGCTCCGATTTTGCAACACTCATATACCCCACTAAGCAACTCCATTTTGGTTTACATTTAAAACAAAATACAAATAAATCTAATATAAAATACTGTAAAGTGAGGTAGAATTCTTAATCCAAACTAGGTTGCAGAGAGGCACCCAGCACAGTGGTTTTCCTTTATCCATCGATCTTAAGCTGAATGTCGCACTTACATAAAGGCAAGATTGCTGCTCTGAGCCCACAAAGTCCACTTAGTAGTCTCCCTGATTAGTCTATCTTGATGTCTGCTCCTCACTGTGATATATCACCTTTTAAATAAAAGGAGTGAGCATCTCTGGAAGAGTATTTCCTATGGGACTTCTTTAACCAGGTTCAATCCTGGATTTGATGTTTACACTTCATTTTAGCAAGTTCTGCAGAAAGTGAGATGGTTATGGAGTAAGACATGAAAAATGCCCTTTTGATTGGAGAATAATTATTTATGAATTTATAATTCATATTTACAGCATATTTTCTGTATTGTTCTAAGCCTCAGGTAGCAGGACTCCCTTCTCCATAGTTCTAGAACACTGGAACTGAAGACAAAAGTCATGTGCTATTGCTACCAAAGATTTGGATTTTCCTTCAAGTTTACATATACACACACTAATGAATAAAGAAAAAGAGATGGTCTGCTTTTACTGAAGCACACTTGCAGCTCCTTTGTTACTTATTCACTAGCTACACCACCATTTTATTGAAATGTTTTGTGGCATCCGTCTCCATCCTTTCAACCCTACCATTTGCAGTAGTAGTATCAATCAACCTTGAAATAAGAAAGGTTCCAGACACGTGTTGCCAAGTGTTTTTTTTTTCCCCTTAACTTACACAAATCCTAATCACTGAAAGAGATGAACAAGCTGACTTAAATATTATTTATTGTGTTTCTAAGCACCAATCAAGCACATTCCTAATGAAAGGAAACCTGTTTTCTTACTGAAGTCATACTAAAGCTGATATGACAAAGCACTCTGGTAATTAGTAAGTCATACCAGTATTCTTTCAGTTCAAATTATGTTGCTAATTTCATTGAAAAGTAGTTTTCAGGCAATAAAGATATTTAGCATAGTTTGCTAACTGGAAGCAGACAAAAAAACTCCTACTGTTGCCTTATTCTAACTGTAGTAGAAAACTTCCTTTTGCAACTTACAAGCTGAAAAAATTGCTACATCCTCTAGAAAAGATTGGTGAAAATCTCTAAATAAGAATTTGTAGCTTATTTAAGGAGTTGATTCGAAAAAATAATCCATTACTGATAACCAGGTAGATAAGTGGTGCTAAAATATTTTATTCAGCTTTTTCTTGTGTTATGCAAAGACTCACAGTAAATACGTATTTTTCCTTTCTGCAAAATGACCTTAGTTTTAAATACTGTTTTTTCCACTTATGGAAAAAAACTCCAAGAGACATAAATAGGATCTGTAGAGATACTGTTCCACCTAGCTGATTGAGATGCTTGTCACCTTAAGTAAGGGAACACAGGGAATGTAGAGAAAAATGCAGGCCAATTAAGTCTTCAGGCTAAAAGTTTAACTAAGCCTTACAATACACTGTTCTAGAGCAGTAGAAGACTGAAGAGATGAAAGCTCATGACAGAGATTGTCTCATCCATATCATGACAGCTTTATTAAGAGTCCAATTGTTTACAATTCAAAATGTAATGGAAGTTGTATCCACTTAGGAGAAAGACCATGCCTCCACAATGCAAATTTTTAAATTACAGAATCTAACTAGAGGATAGCATAATACATATTAGCAGTGCACTTTTGTTTTAAAATTCATCATTATGCACAGAGACTGGAAAGCCTTTTGTTTCCAGGGATAGCTGATAATTCAACAATATCAGTTACTAATGCCCTCCATTTCACAAATTAGAGATGTAAATGTTTTGATACTTGGAACAGCAGTCTTCAAATATGTCCAGGTAACTTTTAATTGGTCTGTACAGTTAACATTTGTCTGTACAGAGCTAAGCAAGTGACTGAGGTCCATACCCTCATCCTTTGGGAAGGATTATACATTGATTGTTTATAGACAAAGCATAAGAGATCTGCTTTATCAGTGAGGTGATACACAACTGCTTGTTTCAGCTTGTTTTCTGATAGCTATTTTCCTCAAAGAGAAAGTCATAATCTTGGCAAATACACTAAAACCAGGGGAGGGGGAAAAACAAGGTAGAGAAGATTTGTTTCTGTTGAAGCAATTTCAACAAAACTATAATTACTTCTAAACATTAATACATTCAGGGTCCAGTTGCTATGCAACCATGAGGAAGTTACAGTACACCTGCTGTAGACAAAATGAGCAGGAGAAAAGCCAACCGATTGACAGGAGATATGCCTTTACTTTATCAAACAAAGGAATGACCTTTTCACCTTTCATTATATTCTGTCACAGACAATTTTTCTTCATCATTTTCAACATCTTGCATCAATTCAGCAGCCTATGACACTTCAACAGTCCCACCAGTTTGGTACAGCATACATCAGTCTCCCATCTGTGAATCTGTGCTTGCAGTAACCAAACACCATCACGTAGGCCATTTCCATGACAGACAGACTCCATTTTGGAACTTCAAGCTTCTAGTCTTTTCTGACTCCAATTCCCAAATCTCACCCTGGGTAACATATACAGTGATTGATTCACTAATGTTTTTTATCTTTTCTGTCTTACTAGTCTATTGCTGAAAATAAACAAAAGTCCAGATTTACTGGCTCTCAGTAAAATAAGTGCTCAGAACAGATTACCTACATACCTAAGAGCAAATACTGCAGAAATTGATATGTTTCCCAAAGGCTTTACAAGAAAACAACTTACCTGCTCTCACATGATATGGTTTCTGTGTCAGAGAACACATTCCCAGGTACATTCTCAGAATACAAAGCCACCCAACAGTGGCTGAGCCAAGAGGGATGTGAAACAACTTCCTGCAAAGCCCAATACCTGACCTCCAAACTAAGCCAGCTCAGACTCCCTCTGCCTTACCCCCATCCTCTCCTCATACTCCCCTTATGACACCTCTTAATAAGCTCATTACTGCCAGCCTGGGCTACCTACCCTGCTTGGCTGACTGTTGGAAAGGCCCAACTGTGTGCAAAAAGCTCTGCATAGGCAAGGAAAAACACTCATAAATCCTAGGAAGGGTTTGCGGTCCTGATTTGGAATCCTGATTCTTAAAAAGATCACTGCTGACTACAGACACAAATGTACTACAGTCTAAACGTATCTCCAGCACAGAAACAGCTGTGAGTCTGTCTTCTGAGAATTCACCTACAAATTATAAAAAATTTCATACTTTATTATAGTAGCATCCTACTACACACTAAATGGCAGCAACCTGCTGTATAATAAGCAGCAAAACATCTTTGTAATTTTCAAGAAGTCTCTCACACATACAACTATCAGAAGTGAAGTTAAAAATAAAATAAAAGTACGTGGTTGCCAAGTTTCTGTCATTAAATGAGGCAGAAAAAGTAATTTCACAACAGAAAGGACCAGTATTGATGTGAAGCTGGATGTTTTTAAACCTTAACTCTTAATGAGTATTTCCACTAGATCTGGTAGAAATCTTCACCTAGATGTTGCAGAGGAATACCAAAATCAAACTGGGCAGATGGCAAACTCAAAGAAGGATTTATTTTTCTGACCAAAGTTTTTTTAAACTTTGATAAACCAAGGATAAAATGTGCTCTTAATCAAAATCACTTTACTCTCCAAAAAACATTTAGTAAACCACAGGTTCAGGATACCAAGCAGAATTTAATTATTGCATGGTCAACACAGGGGATCCCCAAACTTTGGAATGATGGTTCAAGATGCGCAATCACTCACCTATAAGGCAAGGGCTCTAAACCTCAAGAAGTTTCCTTAGGTGGTGACCCAACCTAAGGGGAGGGTCCCCGACAGCACACCCACTGCTCTGAGCAGGGGGAACCAGCTCAAAGTGGCCACCCCACGGGACCCCATTTATACCCTAGATCAAATCTGATCTGAGGTCATATATGGTCAGTGGTCTAGAAAGTTCTCTTGACTGAGGTATTTCATTGGCTAAAGGCCCTGTCTGTTGACTGAGGGACGCTGCCTTTCCTGTCCCCCGAACAAGATGTGTCCATGACCATAGTCACTGAACCAGATGGGTACGCGATGGTCGGCACTCAACTGATGTACATACGTGATCATAGACACCATGCATGGTCCACTGGTCAAGAAGTTTCTGGTGTTGTCAAAGGTGGAGGGAGCGCATCTGCCAAGCCAGATGAAGAAGAAAAAGAAAAGAAAAAAAAAGAAAAAAAAAAGGGGGGGAGAGAGAGAGAGAATAGAAGAGCCAAACAATGTAATCAGGATCTTAGGTATCTCTGTTTAATTTCGACTTATTGAATGTGTTTGGGGTTTTTTCTCTCTGCAATGGAACACTGAATATATATTTAAAAAATTAAAATTAAAGCAGACACTCAAAAATATAAATTCTGACATCAGCAGGGCAATTTTCCAGCAAGAATTGTCTTCAGTAGAAATACAAGACTGTCCCCTGTGTAGAACATATATTGGAATTTAATTCTGAATTCAGGGAATACTAAATGCATAAAAAAGAGTTGTACGATTTAACATAGAATTACTGGACCTCAAGAGCTTCAGGTTTACATCTTCATCATGACTTCTATATAAGTAACTCTTTATCTTAACTGATAAAAATATCTTCATTCTTCAATCAGTTACTGAAGAATACCATCAACTACAATCCATCTCACAGTAGAAAAATGTCTGCCAGACTTAGAAATAGACAGATGACGTATTTTTTCTCTTTGATTTGAGTCACTGTGAGACTACTAAGAATTCGCTTGACCTCCTGAGCCTTGGGTACCTTTATATGCAGTTAGGATAACAATTTAAATATCTTTGGGATTTATGAGCTTTGTGGGGAAAAAATTGCATAAAGATTATGAATGAATAGCAACTAAACAGTTTGTCATATCATAGAGTGTAAATAATGTCAATATTCTTGGGTTGAAGGAATTAAATAAATTCCTATGCCACTTATAACTTCTATATGGTGACTTTTCTATGACCATCAGTGATATCAGAAATAATTCATATAAAAAACATTCATGTTTGTTGTCATCAGCCTTGAGAATTTCAACATAACAGCCAAATCTTAGAGGATATGAGGCCAAAATAACAACCTTTCTATTCAAATCTAGGAACTGAATACTTCTAGGGGTCAGGATTGAGTTACAGTGAAGGGGCATAAGGCAATAATTATTTGCTATACTTTTTAATACTCTTGTTTGGAGAGTGTAGTAAGGGATTTCATATTCAAATAGATTTTGGAGAGGTAGAATTCAGTGTAAAAAAGAGAATGCATGTTAATTACAGTATGTAATAGACAAGAAAAGCACTAAAAGTGGACAGTACAGAAGAATATGTGTTTAGGATATGAATCAGGTATATTCCAAGAGGTAAGGTAAAATTAGTCTCTCTATATAATGTGCAATTGTTGATTTTCCAAGTCAACTATAATGTTCTTTGTTTAAAAATACAGAAATTAGGTGGAATTTGACAAATTAGTCTCCTTTTCCTGTTTATCGATTATTTATAACAATTCACTTTTCTGCAAATTATGTTAAAGAATGGTTCACATTCACTATACATGATAATTCATGATTTACCTGCCATATGCGTTAATATTTTCAACATTTTACCTTGTCATTAATGTATTTGCCAAGCAATTATTTTCTTTCAAATTGTTCAGAAAGAGGAAAAAGGTGGCAAACCTCGTAAAAATAAACTCACATGCTAATTTAAAGGCTGAAGCCATTTGTTCAGGATTGGCCAGTTTAGATGCGGAGAGAACCTGAAACTTTTAAACAGCTATTTCTACACTTCCGCAAGGGCTAAATAAACCACAAACAAAGCCCTCCTCCAACCAAAACCAAAACCAAAACCAAAACCAACACAACCGGTGTCCACCCTCATCAGAAAATCAAAAAAATTTTATGGTTTTCATAAAAAGTTAGGGTACAGTGGAAGTAGAAGCCATATGTATGAGAGTATTTTTCCTTCCATTCAGCCTTTTTCAGATGGACCCCAATGGGTTCTCAATTCGCTTTTTGCTTTGCTTACACAGGCTGTGAAGATGCTGAAGGGAGACTGTTCTCCTTTTTGGCCTTAGGACATTTGAGATATTAGGCCTTTGTCTAGGTCGAGATCTGTCTCTGCTATCTTCTTCATGTTTCTTTAACACTAAGAAGCATCCTGTTTCTTAGAAACTCATGGCTATTTCAGTGCCATAGCAGCAGCCTGCAGCATTGATTTCTTCCACCCCACACCCACTGCCCTGCGCTAATCGCCCTTCCATACAGCTCAGGCGAGCTTTACTGAAGTTATACAGATCTACATTAGATGACTATCCAAGAAGTCCTTACATCACCAAAGAACAATGTCCAGTATATACATTTTGGTTTACTACACTTCTTGAAATGTCTCAAGCATTAAACAGGTCCTTAAACCAACTTATAATAAAGAGAGCAAAGTATTTCAATTTCATTTGCTCCCACCTTACCCAGTCCTTTCAGCAAAAACATATTCCACACAGCATGCTGCTTAAGTCAAAGTGCATTTTTCTTGCAATTTATCTGCTGGATTTTTACAAACCATAAATTGTCACTTTGTCACTTTACTGACTGACAGCCCATCCCGCACTGAGCTGCAATATCCAGTTTTTTTAACTGACAGTATATTACTGTCTAGCATCAGCAAGTCCCAATTGATTTGAGTTGTAAATTAAATGCCCTGATGGTTGTAATACAGTGATTTATTACTAGAGTCAATGGAGCTTTTTCTTTGCAGTGGATATGAGCATGTGCACAAAAATACAAGTCCCCTGAGTCCCACTCAGAGTCTGAATATTCCATAATTTTCAAGCAAACCACAGTGTGAAACTTGGTCAATGGGAAGTTTCAGGGAAATAAAGTTATGGAACCAGAGGACGCCAGCTGTGAAAAGCAGACTCTGAAAATGCTCCTGTTTGATAATTCTTATGCTTTTAAATAGTGAGACAAAAGTTCTCATGAACTAGCTAGTAACAAACCTCATAAACTTGATCTGGAAGAGTAGCTGAAACAGAAAACATGGAAGAAACACAAACTGAGGTTCTTTTTTAATTTAAAGAGGCTTCTCAGTATTAATTGGTTATAAAAAAAGGACTAATACCTAGTCTCTAAGAATTATAAAAAATTACCCGTGAAGTTAATACTTCATTTTTTTATACACATGAGTAAAATGATAGATTAATTTTCACCATTTCTGTTGACCATTTCTTCTCTATGATGGAGTTTATTTTTTAAAAATCAAAATCAATGCATTTTGAATCTTGGACTTAGCAGAGGGTTGGCTTGTTTCTTTCTTTCTGTTTGCTTACAGAAAGTATTTGTTTTGGAGCTCAGTGTACCTGGTACCATCCTTTAAAGCACAAAAATAAATTTTAATAGCATGATACACATAACGAGTGCAGTTATCACCTTTCTCTGCAAGGTTAAATAGTTCAGCTGAAAACTTTTCCAAACTTCTTGTGGCTCACACTTTCCCTGCCTTCTTAAAATTACAATATTAGCACTTTAGCTGGAAAGGATTCAGAGTGCAATGCTCCACAGAGTATTTCCCAGGAAAACTTCCTAATTTAACTCTACTAATTCCCCCATAGGAAGATCCTTTAAGTGTCAGTTGGTTTGCTGGGAGAAGATAAGTGCCATTCACAGAAGAGGAAGCTAGGCAAGGAGTACAGAAATTCTTACTAATTATCTGATTTGGTGTTAATGAGCACAGAATGATGCTCACAAAAATCATTAATCCTGATACCTGATGTTCACTTTGATTTGGCTAGAGATTCAGACTGTGTCACACAGGTTTTGTGATGGTAAAATTTATATTTTACTAACGTCTTGTGCAATGTCCGCAGGGTTCTGCAAGTTTTCCTTTCTGTTCCTACAGCGCTTGAATGTATATCCATTGTGAAAGACAACTTGTTCTAACTATTCACAGCAAAAAGAGACAGAAATGACCTTTCATCTGGTATAGGAAAAGATTTAAACAAATTTTAGAAGACTGTATGCAACTTGAATAGATGTAACTAGTATAGATGCAATAGGAAAGCTCACTTGCTCTCTATTAGAATAACTTTCCAGGACTGGGGGTCCAAAACATGAAATCTAGTTTTCTAGCTAAATTACACTCTTCTTTTGCCCAGACTTTTCTAGTCAAATGCAGAACATCAAGCAGCACTGTACGTCTTTAATAGAGAGAAATAACAAGAAAGGGATGAAAACATGCTTAACTGTACAGAAAGCTGAGCACTTTAGTTGGCATTAAATACATTTAATATAAGGAATTCAAAGGTAGAAAAGTATACAGACTAACCATCTAGATACCTTCCAGTCAATGGAGGGAGCAAGCACAGCAGAGACAGTTTACTGTCTCTTTTGTAGGATGGCACAAGCCACTCTGTGGAAATGCTTTTCTATCATACTGACTGTAGTTGGAGTAGACTTGATTAACTAAGATCAAAAGTCTACTTTTAGATGGGTGAAAAAAATGAATTCTAGTACTAGACTGTAATAAAGAATGATATTTGACAAATTTGATCCAGGAAAAAATCTTAACAGGTTTGGTTTTTATTATGGAAAGTAAATTAAAATATGTATTTTTGAATACCAATCTCATTAATTAACTAGGAAAAAATCTATAAACAGTCAAATTATCAATGTTCAAGGAAGTTATGACTGTCCAGGTAAGTCACTTAACAGAGTGAGGTCATTTAAACACCTAACATATCTTTTCCTCAAGCAGATAAAGCAAATTTTTCTTAGCTGTATGTTAGTTCCTGCAAAGTTTGTTTCAGTTTCTGTAAATACTGTATATCTAAAAAAATCACTTCTAGTGAATATTAATATTCATATTCACACAGTCTGCATGATGTTCAAACCATTGCTACTGTCCTTCATGATCAGCCCTGAGCCCCACCTTCTATCTTAAAAGGCACGTAAGAACTATGCAATAATAATAGAATTAAATTGAGTTACTTGAACCACACCTGAGCCTAGATTCAGCTTACGTGCACAACAATATTCCACTTCTCCAGAACCGTAGGGTAAGGCTGGAAACACTCCTGTATGAACAGGTATCCTCCCCAGGAGAAATGAGCATTAGCAGGAATTGGATGCCTTCTTTAGCACATCTATTCTGGTGATGGCTCATCCAATAAGCAAATGTCAAATATTCCTACTCTAGCCTTTGCTAGGAGGTGGATTTTGACTGGACTAAGCACAGTAGGAGACAAGATGGAGTCAGGCAAGCTGGCTTTTAGAGATTACAAAGTTAATAAATGAATAAAGCCTTTTTGTTCTTTCTTTTCAAAGTGCAATTGTGATGTCTGTCCCTGGACAAGTCAGGCTGCTCTGAACTGGGTCTCTGATACACATTCACAGAATAGAGAAGTTGGTCACAGAGTAAAACCATTGAGAAGTCTGTGTGGGACCAATTTCTATTCAGCACTTATGCCACCTGCCTGCCCAGAATATCATAAAGGAAGCAAAAAAGAATTCTGAGCCAGATTCCTGGGTGAGAAATTTCACTCACCCGTGAACAACCTGGATCTCAAAATCATGACAGCATAAAGATTCTGTTAGAGGCAAGGTTAAAGCTGAAAATGCTGAAATGCTCATAATTTCTAAAGGTTTGAATGACCATAATTTCTGTTTCCATGGTGATTTTAATACTGATGTAATTTTTTTCTTATGAGAGAATTTTTTTTTCCTGTAAAACCTTGATTAATTGTCTCCAGTATTAATGTAAACATATATACATATGTGTATTAGAAGATCACTGAACCTTCATCCTCTAGGCACTCAAAGTTATGTGTTTTCATTCTGTGGATATAAATGTCTTGCACGTTAACAAACTGCTTCTTATAACAGACAGAAGCTGACTTTTAAATATTAGGATTACAACATTGGCTATAACAAAGGAGACTTTCCCAAAATTAAACAATGCATATTTGACATGAAACTAACAGACCTTCTTTGTCAAAATCCTGACAAGTGTGGGATCATAGATTGGGTTCATCAGAACAAAGTACATCTTACCAGAAAAACAAGCACATTCACACGTAACCTAGTATTCTGAATTGGGTTATGCATGGTTGCCTCTATATCACTTGTGTTTACTACCAAAGATTGTACAACACTGAGGGGGGAAAGAAAAGTATATAGCAATTTTAGTTTCTATTACTATTCATTTTGAACTAATATGAGACAATGACTGCTAAATCTCTATGGATTTATTTTTCCTTAATGAATGAACAAAGCATTCTGTTAACACCCATGACAGTACCATGAATGCTTGAGGGTGGAAAAGATCATGTGCTGATTAGCACCTCATCAACATTTCAACTGTTGATTATACAATCTTTTTCTTTTGTTCGATGTGGCTTAGCATTCACAATAAACTCATCTGAAATTAATCTCCTTTCACAAGGCACAGAAGTTTTAGCTGTTGTAGTTTTTACTTCTGTAACAGATGCAAGAAATTTTCCATTCCAGTTAAAATCAAGATAGAAAAACATGGCAAATAGACTAACATCTTACACTTACTTTCCAAGAAAAGGAAGGGGAGAACCTTTTCAGAGTTGAAAGACAGCAAATATTGAAATAATGAAACCATTTTCCTGGTATATTATGCATGCATATAATGAATTTACAGAGCATATTCAAGACAAAACAGTGAGTACCCTTGGCTAGAGAGTTAAGATTAGCAAGGAAAGAGGATAGAAGTTGTGGCAGGTTGACCCTGGCTGGAGGCCAGGTGCCCACAAAAGCCACTCTATCACTCCCCTCCTCAACTAGACAAGGGAGAGACAATACAATGAAAGGCTCATGGGTCGAGATAAGGGCAGGGAGAGATCACTCACCAATTACCATCACAGGCAAAACAGACCCAGCTTGGGGAAATTAGTTCAATTTATGACCAATCAAATCAGAGTAGGATAATAAGAAATAAAAGCTAAATCTTAAAACACCTTTGTCCCATCCATCCCTTCTTCCTGGACTTAACTTTACTCCTGAGTTCTCTCTCTCCTCCCCATCGGTGGCACAAGGGGACAGGGAATGGGGATT
>NW_009622647.1:0-9761 GCF_000690535.1 Cariama cristata
GGTGTGGGTGCACGGCGGGGTGGGTGAGCCCCCATGGGACGTGCATGCTGACGCCTCCCTCCCTGGCATGCAGGGCACTGCTGCGGGACTGCAGTCTGCTGGGAGGACATGGGCTCTGGGCTGTCATGGCATCTGCTACCTGGGCATCGCTGCCATCGCATGGGGTAAGCCGCCCGCCGCCCGCTTGGTAAGCCCAGCGTGACCCTGCTGCTGAGGAGCCTGCAGGTCTGGGAAACTGGAGAAGGGCAGCAATGCTGTTTTGGGGGCTCATCAGTCACACCCCCATGGCTGCCAGCCCCAGGGCTGGATCCTTCTGGGCTGGGAGGGGGCTGTATCTGCCTGGGCCAGCTCCATCCAGCCAGACCCATCACACGACCATGCTTCCCTGGGGAGAGTCAGGCCACCCGTGAGGTCCCCACACGGTGGCTGGTTCCCCAAATTCAGCATGACAGCTGGTGCATCGTCCCATGAATTGGAGAAAAGCAGCAGCAGCTCTAACCCTGCCTACGCCCATGCCCACGCTGCGGAGCTGGGCACAGACGTAGCCACAGGACCCATGGGTGCAAGGGTTGGGAGCACAGCTGGGGCAGCACCACGCAGAGTTAAAGCTGCTAATTGACATCAGGAGAAGAAATCAGAGTAGAAACTAATTTGGTATTGCTGCCTGTAGGATATTTTCTTCGCATGTTGGCATTGCACAGAGCAAAACATGCCGGTGCCTGCTCTGTCACTAGAGATCCTTCGTAAGCTGGGTTATTTTCCAAAGGACCTTTTGTGGTTGAGCTGAGGAACAGAGGCAAATGCAGAAGTGTCAGGAGGAGGCTGAGATTTAGCTCTGAGAGGAAAACAAAAATGCAAAGGCACCCTGAGGGCAGTGGGTGCTGAGCACCACCCTGGGGAGAGGTGTCGGGGGCTGCCAGGGGAGCCGAGGGGTGGAAAGGCAGGCAAAGAGCACCCACCTGGGGGTTCAGCTCCAGGTGGGGCAGGGAGAGGTAACATAAGGCTGAGGGGAAGGAGTGGGGATGAGCTGTGCTACAGAGAGGGTGATGGAGCTGGAGGAAAGATGCAGGAGAGTCTGCAGAGGATTGGCATGTAGTGGCTGGGCTCCCTTGGCCCTTCTCAGTTTGGGGACGGGGTGTGTGAGGGTAGCAGGGTGGCTGCCCTGAGCTGTGCTGGGCAGGTAGCGAGGGCCAAGAGGTGGGTGGTGGGAGCTGAGGGTGGGGCAGGCTCCCAGGGGGTGCCCTGAGCTTCTGTCCTGCAGCCCCAAACTCCCAAGGGGTGAAAAGGGGGGCTGCTGTTGAAGGCCACGTTTTTCTCAGCTTCAGTTTTGTTGAACAAAGTGGATGGTTTGCTCTTTCACACGGAAAAAAACCAGAAAAATTATGGGAATTTTGCTTAGAAAAATCCATAATTATTGACTAAACTAAAGCCCTAATTAGACTTGGGAAGCCCTAGATTTGCATCTAATCTGCAATGTCCAGACTTTTGCCTGCATGACCACATTGTGATACACTCTCCTGAGAGACAGGGTAACCCAGGCCAGTTGTTTGGTGCAAACTTTGATCCCCATCTCACTTTCTGCACAGATGGAGATATGATCCCTGTATCACTTTCTGCAGTGGTAGAGACAGCCCCTCCTGGGGAGGAGGGAGGAACCTTTTTTTTTGTGGCTAAAACCCTTTGATTGCATCAAGTTGTGGTGTGAAATGCTGTAAATAAGAGCAGGGTTTCAGCAAAGTGCCCTTCGCTTCTGGGTGTGGGTTCCAGTTAATCTCTGGCTTTGCCCTGCCTGGTGGGCATGACCAGGATGTGAACTTGACTTTTGCAATACTTTATTTTGCAATACTGAGTTTTACAAGACTCCTCAGACCATCTCTGGCTCAGATGAGCAGCTTGAGATCCAAATGCTTTTGGAGATGAGGGTATGCTCGTTGCTCTGCCTTGATCCAACCTGACTCTCATGTAGAAGTGTAAAGCAAGAAAACTGAAGTGGTACACTTCTGCACTCAAGGAAGGAACCATGTTTAAGGAACATTCTTGATGTTGTTTTTTCCCTTTGGGAAACCTTTGTAGGCAGGATAGCGGGGCTGTGGGGCCGGGCTTTCACCCCTTGTGCTGGAGAAGGGGTTGGCATCACCACTTGGGTCTCTTCTTCCTCCTGTACTCTGCCCACCCCATCCCATGTTGCCCTCTGTCTTGGCTTCACCCTGTCTCCCCCACCTTCCTCACCCCTGTGCCATCCCCCTCTGTGCCACCTCAGCTGCTTCTGCCATGCCTGATCCACCCACATCTCCATGTACTCTTAGAGCCCCATTCTCACCCACACTTGTCCCTTTGTCCCATCCCCTTGTCCAGCTGGTCGCTGGCATCTCTTGACCCTGATGCCAGCCCTAGCCCACCCTCATGTCCCAAGGGATCCTATCCCTGACCTGGCCCCCATCCTTTCTGCGTCAATCGCGGACCTCATCCTCTCTCGCAGGCATGGTGATGCAGGTGGAGGTGGGTGCCTGGACGTACCACTACAGCGACCAAGGGGACTACACATGGGAGCAGGCCAGGAACTACTGCCAGACCTTCTTCACTGACCTGGTGGCAATCCAGAACAAGCGGGAGATTGAGTACCTCAACGAGAGCCTGCCCTTCCACGGGCGCTACTACTGGATCGGCATCCGCAAGCTGAGTGGCATCTGGACCTGGGTAGGCACCAAGAAGGCGCTGACGAAGGAGGCGGAGAACTGGGCAGCCGGGGAGCCCAACAACCGCCGCTTCAACCAGGACTGCGTGGAGATCTACATCAAGCGTCAGCGGGAGTCGGGCAAGTGGAACGACGAGCCCTGCAACCGGAGGAAAAAGGCACTGTGCTACCAGGGTGAGTGGGGAGACTGCAGAATAGACCTGCATTGGGTGGGCTGGAGACCTCGGCAGGGTGGCAAGTGGCTCCTGATGACCCTCCTCTGTGTGTGCAGCTTCCTGCAAGCCCTTCCCGTGTAGCCGGCGCGGCGAGTGTGTGGAGACCATCGGGAGCTACCGCTGTGAGTGCTACCCTGGCTTCCATGGCCCTGAGTGCGAGGACGGTGAGCCATCCATCCCCACCCCTCCCTCCCTGCTGGAGAGTCTGAGCCCCGGCGGCAAAGCACAAGTTCGTTGTGCTCCTAACGGGCTGGTGGTGCTGCATCCCTCCCAGTTGTGCGGTGCACCGAGCTCAAGCCCAAGGGAGCACGCATGAACTGCAGCCATCCCTATGGAGACTTCAGCTACAACTCCACCTGCGTGTTCGGGTGCCAGGAGGGGTTCGAGCGGCGAGGGGTGGGCACGCTGCGGTGCCTGGCTTCCCAGCAGTGGTCAGCAGACATCCCCACATGCACAGGTAGGGCTTGCCAGGGGCCGGGGGTCTCAGGGATGTGGCACTGATGCTTTGGGGGGGCCAGCCCTGTGTGCCCAACGCTGCTCAGGCAAGCAATGGGCTGGGTTTGCTGTGCCCCTGCCCTTCGGGGAAGCAGCTCCCGGTGCTGTATGCGGGGAGCAGCTCCCCAATAAGGCTGCGATGGGCAGAGCCGCTGTGAACTCTGGATAAGCCCTCTGCTCTCCCAGCTGTCCCAGTGCTCTTACTCACTGTCCTGAATCCCACCCAGGCACCAGCACCCTGTGTGCACAGAGCACACAGGCAGGATGGTGTCTTGGCACCTCCATCACCCCAGTAGCACCATCTCCATCTCCCCAAGCCCATCCCAATCTACTTTGGGAAGAAGCTCGGCATCTTGAGGGTCCTCAGAAAAGAGCAAAGGGGGGCTGCCGTCCCACAGCTGGTGGAAGGCTGTATCATGGCATGGCTGGGCCACCTTAAGCAGGGGTGAGGACCCATGAGATGAGGTTAGATATAAGCTGGGAGGGACAGAGTGGGGCAGGAAGCCACAAAGGAGAGAAAGTTGTGGTATGTGACGCTGCAGGGGCAAGGAAAGTTTCCTGTCAGCAGCTGAAGGGTTTGCAGCCAGGCACCTGGCACCCCAGAGAGGTGCTGGGATTTTTTGAGGGGTGAGTGTGCTCTGCTCCACCTTCCCTGTGCTGCTGCATGGTGCATCTGCAGCCTTGCACAAGCATGAGACGAGTCCAGGACTGAAGCAGACATGGGACACAACTGGGGACTCCCTGTTCTGGGAGACCCAGGAGGGAAAGGTTGGGGGTGGGCAGGGTCTCTGTATATATATTTTAAAAAAAAAAAAAAAAAACCTTGAAGTTAGTGCTGATGATGATGCCTGTGCTGGGTGGGCCTGTGGTACAACCTGGGGCTTGCTTTAGGCAGCTGAGACCAGCAAAGCCCTCTGCAGTTAAGGGGAACAGGCACGGAGATGCGATGTGACTGTCCAGTAGTCAGAGTCCCCAGCGGTGGCAGGGTCAGTAGCTGGTTCCCAATTTTTTGGAAGTCCTCCCCAGGCAAGCTGGGGCTGAGCCTGCCTGCTCCAGGCTTTTGAAGTTCCCAACGGCTTACTTTCCCAGCTCATTGTTTTTTACTGCTGGCTGTATGTATGATTGATTTTTCTTTTTAGCAAAGAATCAAATGAGTTGGTCGGTTGCCTTTGGTGATAACAAAGCTGCATTAGCAAGCATTGCCAGCTGCGTTTACTCCAAAAACAAGTAGAGGCTCCTGCTGCAGTGAGGCTGGCAGTGCTGCAGGCACCATGAGGGAGGAGGGTGCCTGCCCCGTCTGCCTGTGGCCGTCGTGTGCCCCTGAAAGGGGCCGGGTCGATTGCTCCCACCTGCATGGCATGTTCGCCTTCAACTCCACCCGTGCCTTCTCCTGCCAGGAGGGGTTTGAGGTGATGGGAGCACAGAGGCTGCGGTGCATGGCCGGTGGGGTCTGGATGGGGCCCCCCTCACGCTGCGAAAGTAGAGCCCGGGCTGCCTGCTGGGAGGTGCCTCAGTGCTGGGTTTTGGGGCCCCGATAGACACCTCCGGGGATTTTGTGGGAAACCAGGGTTGCCTGTAAAATAGCTGTGAAAGGAAAAGTCTCCCAAGGACAGTGTTTGGTGTCAGTCTGAAAGCAGAAGGTGCAATGAATGGGGTCTGTCTCACCCAGGCTGGGTGCTGATGATGTTAGAGGTCCTCCTGGCATTAACCTGCGGTGGTCCTGCAGGCAGCAGAGCTGCTCGCCCCAGCAAACATTGGGCGCTGCCCCGGCATGCAGCAAAGCACACCCTGGGCACAGCCTGGGGAGGCTGGCACACAACCCATGTATCCATCGCAGTCATCCCATCCCAGTCCCCTACAGCCCCAAAGCCATCTGGGTGTCCTTCACCCTGCCGCTGTGACAAGATGGAGGCAGGTCTCTGCTCCAATCCAGGGAGGGAGGGGAGTAGGACTGCAGCAGCTGTGGTCCTTCATCCCAGGGACTGTGGCCCGGGGTAGTGCAGGGGATAAATGGTTCTGTCAGATCAGCAAATGTGTCCCCCCCAGGAAATCATTCAAATGGCAGAAAAATCATTGTACCAACTACGTTACCACTGTTTTCAAAGAGGTGAGACTTGTCTGGGTGAGAAAGGCAAATCAAAGACATATCACCATTGATTTGGTTTTGTTTGATTGGGATTCAGCCCTATTCCCCAGATTTAACTTCATCTGTCCTGCCTCTAAGACGTCCTCTCCCATTGCAGCCATCACCTGCCCAGTGCTCAGCGCACCTGACAGAGGAGAGCTGAACTGTTCCCACCTCCACGGGAACTTTGCCTTCGGCTCCACATGTGCCTTCTCCTGCCAGATGGGGTTTGCACTGATGGGGTCAGAGCTCCGCGAGTGCACGGCCACAGGGACGTGGACTGGGGATGCCCCACGCTGTGAAGGTAGAGCTGCTGCTAGAGCTCAGGGTGTCATTGGCCTTGGGGTGACACTAGGATGTTCCCCAGGCTCTCAGTTCTAGCAGTTTAGTCTCCCAGTCCCCAGGCTCCTGCTTGAAGCGTGCCTTTTTGCTCCACAGCCATCACCTGCCCAGTGCTCAGTGCGCCAGACTGGGGAGAGCTGAACTGCTCCCACCTGCACAGGGACTTTGCCTTCGGCTCCACGTGTGCCTTCTCCTGCCAGATGGGGTTTGCACTGACAGGGCCAGAGAGCCGCGAGTGCACGGCCATGGGGACCTGGACTGGGGACTCCTCGCAATGTGAAGGTAGAGTTGCTGCTCAAGGTGTCACAGGCCTTGGGATGACCCTGGGATGTTCTTGGGTGTCTTGGTCCTTTCATTCCAAGTTTCGCATCATAGTCCCCAGACCCCCGCTTGCAATGTATTTCTATCCCTGCAGCCATCACCTGCCCAGTGCTCAGCGCACCAGATCGAGGAAAGCTGAACTGCTCCCACCTCCACGGGGACTTTGCCTTCGGCTCCACGTGTTCCTTCTCCTGCCAGACGGGGTTTGTGCTGATGGGGCTGGAAAGCCGTGAGTGCACAGCCATGGGGACCTGGACTGGGGATACTCCACGCTGTGAAGGTAGAGCTGCTGCTGGAGCTCAGGGTGTCACTGGTCTTGGGGTGACACTAGGGTTTTCCCCAGCCTCTTGGACCCAATAGTTTAGCCTTGTAGTCCCCAGGCTCCTGCTTGAAATGTATCTCTATTTCTGCAGCTATCACTTGCCCGGTGCTCAGTGCTCCAGACCGAGGAGAGCTGAACTGCTCCCACCTCCACGGGGACTTCGCCTTCAGCTCCATGTGTGTCTTCTCCTGCCAGACAGGGTTTGCACTGACAGGGCCAAGGAGCCGCGAGTGCACGGCCATGGGGACCTGGACTGGGGACGCCCCGCGCTGTGAAGGTAGAGCTGCTGCTAGAGCTCAGGGTGTCACTGCCCTTGGGGACCATTCTAGTGTCACCCCAGCCTCTTGGTCCCAGCAGTTTAGCCTTGCAGTCCCCAGGCTCCTGCTTGGAGTGTGTCTCTACCTCTGTAGCCGTCACCTGCCCGGTGCTCAGTGCTCCAGACCGAGGAGAGCTGAACTGCTCCCACCTCCATGGGGATTTCACCTTCGGCTCCACATGCACCTTCTCCTGCCAGATGGGGTTTGCACTGATGGGGTCGGAGAGCCGCAAGTGCATGGCCACAGGGACGTGGACTGGGGATGCCCCACGCTGTGAAGGTAGAGTTGCTGCTCAAGGTGTCACAGGCCTTGGGATGACCCTGGGATGTTCTCTGGTGTCTTGGTTCTCTCACCCCAACAGTTTAGCCTCCAGGTTCCTGCCTGAAGCTTGCCTCTTTGCCCTGCAGCCATCGCCTGCCCAGTGCTCAGTGCACCAGACTGGGGAGAGCTGAACTGCTCCCACCTCCACGGGGACTTTGCCTTCGGCTCCACGTGTGCCTTCTCCTGCCAGATGGGGTTTGCACTGACAGGGCCACAGAGCCGCGAGTGCATGGCCACAGGGACATGGACTGGGGATACCCAGCGATGTGAAGGTAGAGTTGCTGCTCAAGGTGTCACAGGCGTTGGGATGACCCTAGGATGTTCTCTGGTGTCTTGGTCCTCTCATCCCAACAGTTTAGCCTTGTAGTCCTCAGGCCCCTGCTTGGAATGTATTTCTATCCCTGCAGCCATCACCTGCCCGGTACTTAGCGGACCAGATCGGGGAGAGCTGAACTGCTCCCACCTCCACGGGGACTTTGCCTTCGGCTCCACATGTGCCTTCTCCTGCCAGACGGGGTTTGCACTGATGGGGCCAGAGAGACGCGTGTGCACAGCCACAGGGACATTGTGAAGGTAGAGCTGTTGCTAGATCTCAGGGTGTCATTGGCCTTGGGGGTCACACTCGGATGTTCCCCAGGCTCTTGGTTCCAGTCGTTTAGTCTCCCAGTCCCCAGGCTCCTGCTTGAAGTGTGCCTCTTCACCCTTGCAGCCATTAACTGCTCAGCACTGGCCGCCCCCAAGATGGGCCAGGCTGCCTGCTCCCACCTCCATGGGGACTTTGCCTTCGGCTCCACATGTGCCTTCTCCTGCCAGATGGGGTTTGCACTAACGGGGCCAGAGAGACGCGTGTGCACAGCCATGGGGACCTGGACTGGGGACTCCCCACACTGTGAAGGTAGATCTTGTGATTAGACATGTATCTGGAAGTGCTCTGTTGTGGCAGACTGCTTCCCCTTAGCAGCCCCGTCCATGGCAGCTCATCCCCTGGCTCCCCAGCCCACATGTCCCCATCCCATCACCATCAGTCCTGTCCTATTGACGCTACTGCTGTGCTTGATTTCCAGCCATCAGCTGCCCGGTGCTGAACCCTCCCAGCAGAGGCCAGCTGAGCTGCTCTCACATACACGGGAACTTCACATACAACTCCACATGCGCCTTTTCCTGCGAGGAGGGATTTGTTCGGATGGGAGCAGAGGTGCTCCGGTGTGCAGCCACAGGGAACTGGACCAGGCAGCCCCCTGTCTGTGCAGGTACGGTGGGACCCCCTGCTTCTCTAGCACTGGGGGTATCCAGCCTCCTGCAGCACATCTTGAACGATGTGGTGGGAGGTACCCCAGCAGCTTGGGTGCTGTGAAGGCCTTCTGACAACTTTCTAACCTGTGGGTCTGCGGATCTGTTTCAGAGGACGGTGCCTTCTTAAAGCAAGTCCTGGCTTACAGCAGCGGCACGGCTTTGGTGGTAGCTGGCGTTGTGCTCTCTGGGATGCTCATTGCCTTCCTTGCCAAGCGGCTCAGCGACAGAGGTACAGAAACGCCTCCCGCAGCCCACCATTGCTTTGGCTAGGGGCTCTCAGGCAAGGTGGTTACAGAATCCCAGGGAAGGGCAGGATGATCAGAACAGTTTAACAGTGTGACTGTCTTAATCCACTTATTTGCTGTGAGTTGCTGGGTCCTTGGCAGTTTGTCCAGCTGTAAGTGTCAGCATCCAGGTTTGGAGGGCAGAGCCAGAAAAACACCTTCATTATGAAGGGGAAGCCAGAAAATGCTTCAGCCCCCACCCCGCCCCGCTCCATCCCATGCTTGTGAAACTCAAATTCAATTTCAGATGCTGCTCCTGCAGCTTCTCATGTTCTTCACTAAATAGAACTGGTTATTTCTTTTCTATCATCTGCTCTATCCCTGTGGACACTTCGATGCCATTATCAGAGGAGAAGAAGAAGCTCCTGAACCCCACCAGGTGAGAGTCGCGCTCTGCCGGAGGGTGGCTCTGCCCTGTGCCCATCACAGCCCTGCGATCACCCTGCTGTCACCCAGATCTGCCTGTGTGAGGCTGCTTCAGGGCTGACGGGGCTGTGCTAACCCCTGCCCTTCACACTCCTGCACTCTGACACCCTTGCATTTGTCTTCCAGTGACCTAGGATCGCCGGGCATCTTCACCAATGCAGCGTATGATGCCAACCTGTAAGGTGAATGCCGGCAGGATGCCTGCAGCACCCTGTGCTCTTGCAGCATGGTGGAAGTGTTCCCCCCACCTGCTTCTGCTGGGAGTCACTCGTGGAAAATTCACCTGGGCAGCTATCCTCCTGCCTGGGGTGCTCCCAGGCGGGGACACCCCTTGGGAGAAGGAGGGGGGGGACCCACCTGCTTTTGCGCTGCACTGAAGCGGGTAGGCTCTCCTGCGCTTCCAGCCTGGCCGTGACCAAAACCCACCACGTTCCCCCGGTGCTGCAGACCCAGCGGGAGCTCCTGCCGGGGCCTAGAGGGACTCCGTGCCTCCGGCTGCAGGCCAGGCCAGCGCTGCCAGTGGAGACAGCACCCACGCTGCGTGCACACCCACACACACCCCCCGCCGGGGAGTGGAGCTGCCTTTTTGCACCACCCACGCAGGA